>NW_010101411.1:13697-20611 GCF_000699245.1 Pterocles gutturalis
GCATGGGTGTCCCTGGTGGGTTCTGACCCCTGCTCGTCACGCTGTCACCGGGATGGGCTGATCCATGCTGGGGGCACTGCCAGCCTTCAGACGCCCCGGGCACCCCCAGCAGGCGCGGACAGTTTGTTCAGGGGCAGCTGCTACCCTGGGCTCTGCGTGCAGCTGGAGGTGTGGGTGCTGCTGCTCCCGTCCAGCCACCCCGTTCAGGTAAATGAGGGAAGTTGACTTAAATGCAACTCAGTGTACTCCACTGACGTGTATGTGGCAGGGAGCTGCTTTGCCTCTCGCTGTGTGTGAAGGGAAGCCAATACCATCTGTTCACTGGTGTGAATCAGGCTGTCGGTCTCCAGTGACCATGAGCAGAAGGAGGGTGTGTGTCCACAGTGTGACCTTGGTGCTGGAGCATGGTTATATGGAGTGGTCATTTCCTACGTAGGAAGGACAGTTTTGGAGTAACCAAGAAGCATCAGCAGACTGCCCTGAGGTGTGTAACTAGAAATAAGGGACCAGAACTGACTGAAGGAGTACTTAGTTTGAGCACCAGCAAAATTTTCCTATTCCCATGATCTGTCAGGCTGTAGAAATCCCCCAAGGAGCATTCCCTGCCATGGGAATCAATTGAAATGGAAATGGCAATTACACGTTTGAGAGGAATCTTTCTCTGGCAGAGAGACAGCCAGGCAGCCCAGCCCTCTTTCCTCTCTGATTTAGGTGTCTCATGCCTTTTTTTTTTTTCCCCCCACTCAAACTGCATACCATAGCTGAAGTCTTCAGATTGATAGGAAGTTTTGAAGAAGGCTTTTCCCCTGCTTGTCAGTGTCTAGCTGGGACGAAGTCAAGCCTTAGTGTAGATAACAGCAGTTAGTGCTTCTGGGAGTTGTGCCCATGTTTGGAGATGCTCTGCGTGTGAAAGCAGGCTTGTGCTCTCGCAGGACCTGGTGTCTGCTGGAGCCCGTCCTGCCAAAGCCCAGGCTCTGACTCCAGCCCAAGGAGGAGCCGAGTGGTGTGGCGAAAGCTCTTGTTCAGTCTAAATGTGCTGAAGTGCAGCTTTGGGGGGGTGGAGAGGATGAAAAAAGAAGAGAGGCCATTTAGAAACAGTGCAATTTAGTTGGCGAGTTGCTTTGTTTTCCTTTGGCTGTTGTGTTGGATATTTGTGGTTGGAGAAGAGTTTGCCTCTTCCTTCTGTCGAATCTCACAGTGAAGCTGGAGCTCTATGTTTAACATCGCAAATTCTTGCCACAGGGAAAAATTACTTACAAGGAGAAATTTGTTATCTGAAGTCACATCTTTGTTAGTCATCAGCTTTTTCGTACTGCATTTGATAATCTAGTGAGAAAGAAACAGTCTCTGTTATAAGCGATAGGTTTTGTGGTTTTTCCAGACATGAAAGACACTATGGAAAATAACTGTCTTCCAGTAAATATTGTCAATGAATAAAAAAGAACAAATTCATTGGCAAATATTCTCTAGATTTTCTTTTGTTTTCCATGTCGTTCTTCAAACTTTATGTTGTTTCCATTGGAAGCTACCACTGGGGCCATCACATACAGTAAATTACAAGTGCTGGCTGCAGGCAGGAATGAGCATCTTTTGGATTTTGCTTTTTTAGCCAGAAAAGAAAGAGAGCAGCTGCTCTTAGTGATTTTTTGTTTTCTGTCTCTGCTTTTGCCTTGCTCCACGCCAGTACATGTACCATGCAGTGAAAGGTCCTGTGTGGGTACTGAAGGATGCCACTTCTTCACCCTGCCAACCCTCCGAGCTCCTTGGAAACTACTTCTAATGTAAACATAAAGATGTTGCTCAGTACTGCTAATTTATCACTTCTACCAGATGGGTAGTAAGTAGCCTATTAACATTCACAAAGTGAGTGTCCAATTCCTTCACATTTCTAAACACATCACCCTGGGATTCCTAAAATTTATGGCCTGGAGTTTTCCCATGTTCCGACCCCCTTGGTCCAGCCCTGCGGCTCGCAGAGGTGCGCACTGCCTGGCACGTCACGGCTGTAGGTAGTCGATAGAAAATAAATACCCTGCTCAGGTAGGTTTGGAGGGACGGAGCATAGATTTGCAGGATAGCAATCTGACAGTGTGAACAGAGTTTCTTTCAATTTAATCTCGTGTGTATAATCCAAACCATTTTGATACTCCCAAATAATTCCTGTTGCGCTGAGGAGCATTATGCTATCATGGCTGAAATGGGGATAAGGTCAAATATAAAAGTTGGTGGTACAGGAACAAGGAGGAGGGCTTTATTACTTGTAGGTGTCTTAGAAGATGAGTAGGTTTTTGAGCCGGGTTATCTACCTTCAGTACTGCCATTTTCCTAGTAACACCCCTTTCTCCAGCTCACTTCTTTTCTCCCCCTCCCCCAAATCCCAAGCCCCTTTGTCTGCCCCACAGAACAACTTCTCTGTCTTTATGGGATAATTAGTGTGGACAATTGCTGCTTTTCCCATTGGGTTTGAGGTGCAGTGAGCCATGAAGGAATCTGTAATGACATGAAAAGTCACTGGAGGCGCGGATGGTGGCTGAATAGCAACAGTTACCTCTCTGAATAGATTAAATTTAAAAAAAAAATAAAGCTTTGTGTTCAGCTGGGGGAAGGGAGGATCCACTAATCTTTTTGTACATGACAATGTGTTTTTGTATCTCGGCAGCTCAAGGAAGAAATCAGGCGGGGCTTTGCGGGACTGGAGGACCCATTGGCAGGACTCCTGGACGTGCTGGAGAGCAGCGGTGACTGGAAGGGGAAAGGGCATTCCCTCGGGTATTACATCACCACGGAGTTGCAGCTTTGGATAAAAGAGCATCCTGCTGTTCAACAGGTTAGAAAAAGAGCAAGAGAGCTGGGAGAAAGGAGAGGGCCACTGATTTTAATGTCTCTCAAGTGTCCCCAGTTTCACTTTATTCCATAGTCCAGCGCCTTTTCCGTAGTCTCATACAAACATGGTGTGATGAGGTGTGAAATTTGCACTGAGGTGTTGTTATCTGTTGTATGCTGGCCTGAAAATGAAATAATCCTAGAAGCTGTGATGAGAGAGCTCTGTTTCCCCTTCCAAGCTGGGATTTCCAGCTTTCCAGATGATCCCCTTTGATCAGGCGTTGATCTTGCAGCCTTTGCTGGGCTGGAGGCTTTCCCACTGGAACTCGCATCCCTGCAGTCAGGATAAAACCAACTGCAGTAACCTACTCTCTGCATATTCTTCCAGTTCTGCAAATAGAAGCCAGTTACTGTGTGATTGCTTAACTCCTGCCATATGGTGGGAAGCTTTTATCATCGGGAATGCAGAAAATGGTAACAGTATGACTTTTCAGCAGCTGAATTATTAGCTTTGTAACATTGGGTCATCAGATTATACATCCTAATGTTTACCATTCTTTATGCCTTCATATATTCTGACCTCCTGAAATGTTCTCTTTTTTGTGTGCTTTTGCCTCTGAAATGCAAGATACTTTTATATTTGTCTTGTTTCATTTCCCATTTTTCCAAATGGCTCTTTTTAGATGCTGAGCTCTGCTGCTACAGTATCTGCAAAGTACAGTGAAGTGCTACTGGCACTGGAATTCCTGTGTCATATGAGAATGATCATGTAGCAACACGAGGATTGATACTTGTGTCTCTGCATCTTGTGACGATGCTTTTGCTTTTCCTGCCCTTCTTGCACCCAGGAGCAAGCCTGGGAATGAAAATTGAATTCTTATGCCTGATAGGTGAGATCTCCCTTGAGGGGAGTTGCTGGATTCAAAGATGTTCAGATGGGAACTAGAGGGGAGAATTTCTAAATAGCTGTGTTAGTAAAAGAGGGCATTTTTCCAGTTTCATATTTTTCTTTTGCACAAGGCCATATGTGTTTTCCAGAATTATCCTGCAAACATTTAGTGTTTTTAAATTGGATGCCGTGAAAAAAATGTGTATCATATTGTTCTGATTTCTGCTTGCAGACTCCGTGGGGAAATTGGAGAATCCCTTTCCAAGGAACTGGCTTATTCCACTGTTTAAACAAGCTGCATTTTCAACTGCCGTTGAATTGTAGCCATCTTTACTAAATCTGTGTTTGATTTCTTTTTTTTTTTTTTGAAGTCTGGCATGAAGCTGAAGAAGCTGCAGGCCCGTGTACTCAGAATACTAGCCCAGTGCCCAGCTAATCTTCTTGACCCTCTGATTAGCATTTACCAGCTCCGTACAGCAGACCGGAACTATTTGCTTGGGCATGTCAGTCATCTTTATCACAAGGGCGATTACAAAGAGGTGGGTCATGTCTTTCAAATAAATTTACCTACTCAGCTCTCTAGTTCTCTCTTAATGTCTGTGTCCTTTTTTGGATGCATTTCAATGTGAATTCTGTTTCATCCCAGCAGCTGCATGCCGTGAATGGTACAGCCTAGCATGGGCTTCCCATGCACATGAGTCCGCTGTGTTCAACCTCATTTTTTCTAATGGCTGAGTACGGAATGCCAGTGAATCCTTCCTCCACCCCTTTTTTGACCTCTGAAAGTAATAGGTTAATAGGGTTTAATTTGGAGAATTTAAGGGGATGGCTGTGTTCTTTTTTGTTTTCCTTGTCCTTGGCAATAAAAGAAGGGATTTTAGTAGTTGGTCATAGACCTGCTGTGCTATCTCCAGTCTGCCTGCAGCGAGGAGGGGTTGGAAAATCTCTGTTCCCATGTGATTACCCTAACCTAAGCATTCTCAGTTTGAGGAGTTTTGAAGCCTCTTTACCATTGAGGCTCATATTCAAGTGGTGTTATTACTCATGTATTTGAGTTTGAGTGGCTGACAGTGGCAGGAGTTCACCAAACCCAGAATTTGATATGTTTTACCCCGTGGTTTACAGTACTTGCAGCATCTCTGGCACCACCATGATGTCTTGGTAGCCCTGCAAGTGTTCTCACAAACAAACTACAATACTACAATACTGCTAATGCTTTTTTTTTTTTTTTTTTTCTCTCTCTAAAGGCAAAAAGCCATAGGTTTGTTTTTCTCAAAGTAAGATGGTTCACTTTGATGGGGTAGAACAGCTTGATCTTGTTTAGCAAAAGAAAAAAATCAAATAGCATTTTAAAAATCCTATTCTTCAATGAAGTCGGATTCCCAAGTGAGATTGTGAAATCTCATTTTTATTGATTTCTTTGAATACTAATCAGTATTTCATATCTGATTAGAAGTTCACAGGTAGCTGCTTGAGACTATTTTGCTCAATAACTTTTTGAAGGTGTTTGAAAATCCTAACAGAAACGTAGTAATTTACTATATTCAAGTGTGATTTTTAAGTTCATAGCTCCAAAGATATTTTTATTGTTATTAGAAATGCGGTTCTTTCTAGATCTGGTTTTGGAAAGCTCTAAACTTTTTTTGGTGGAATTGTTTTTCTGTTCTTTCTTCCGCAGAAAAGCTCATTTACTAGTCATTCCCAGTGTGAAGAACAGGAAACCTCAACTGTTGCTTACCCTCAGCCATAACTTTCTTCCAGTTTTGTTTTGTTGCCAGAAGGATGAATAGAATTATATTCAAGAGTAACAGGAAATCTTTTACTGTCCTTGGGGACTGATCATACCTAAGTTCACAACAACTAACCCCAGAAAACCTGGAACTAGGGCTCTGAGCACTTGCAGCGGACTGCGGTGTGTCTGTTTGTCCGGCTCTTCCCCATCTGTCAGACGGGACCATAGAGCAGATTCACATGGAGGATTGTTGGCTCCTCTGTCTCTCACCTGAAGGGACAGAAATCCTTATAAATCCTTGCTGTCATTATTTATTTTCTTGCTGTATTTACAATAAGACACCAGGCGTTTATTCCAGAGCACGTTATTCCCTTTGCCTGTGTTGATGCATCTCCTGCCGAGGTCTGCGAACCGTGGAGGTCCCAGCTCTGCCCCGTGGGTGACGGCTCCTTTCCCGCTCAGAGGTCTGGAGGAAAGATCTCCTTTAGCAAACGAGATCCCAGAGACCCCTGGGCACGGCCGTGGTGGTTATTTGTTTCTGAAGTGCTTCTGTCCCTCCCTTATGCCTTGTTTTAGGAGGTTGTAGTGAGGTAGGCACTGGCCTCTTCTCTAAAGTAACAAGTGACGGGACAAGAGGAAACGACCTCAAGTTGCACCAGGGGCGGTTTAGGCTGGCTATTGGAAAAAATTTCTTCACGGATAGAGTGATGAGGCATTGGAACAGGCTGCCCAGGGCAGTGGTGGAGTCACCATCCCTGGAGGGGGTCAAGAAACGTGTCGATGTGGTGCTTGGGGACATGGGTTAGTGGGTTGGGTGGGGTTGGGTTGACGGTTGGACTTGATGATCCTGGAGGTCTTTTCTTAATGATTCTGTGATTCTCTGAAGGCTGCAGCAGTTTGTGAAGGGCAGGAGCTGGGGGTTTTGGGGTGCGGGAGTGCTGCCAGCTACAGGGCGTGGGTGTCGGGGGGACAGTGGGAAATCATGGGCTGCGTACAGGCGGTGGTGGGTTTGGTGGATGATGGGCAGGCGCAGGTAACTTTATCCTGATTTAGCAGCATGATGGTGTCTGTGGTGAGGAGGCAGCTGGCGGGAGCACTGGCCAGCGGATGGCACTGGTGCTCCCGTGATGCGGGGGAACAAGCGGGTCCGGTGAGAGGTAAAGGAAAGAGCGGGGACATGTAAGTGGGTTTGGGAGGCATCTGGCCTGTTTGGGGGTTTTATCCATTCCTTTGTGAATGGAGTTTGCAGCTGCTGGAGGAGGATGGCAGCGTGGGGCCTTGTAGGACCGTCAGGAGCTGCGCCAGGGGCTCCTGGGGCTGCTCCTCACGGTGTGAAGAGACAGAAGGGTTTAACGTTCCCGCTCAGGTAGTCTCAGGTGAAATGTGGTGGCGTTGTCCCCTTCTCAGAAGCCCTCCAAAGCCATGGGCTGTGGCTCCGCGCCGCCCTCGCCACGGGCCCGGTGGACCGCT
>NW_010101411.1:20626-25878 GCF_000699245.1 Pterocles gutturalis
CGGGACAATGCAGGGATTCAGCAGACCGGGGGTAATGCAGTGCGAGCGAGTCCGTGAGAGGCCCTGAATAGGCCAGGCTGTGCTTGAGAAGAATGAGGGGTAGGCAGAAGGCAAGCTAGTGTTTCATGGTCATCTTATGTTACACTTCAGCCTTTCAAAGAGTGTCTGGGGCTGGTTGAATGAACCTCTCTTGCACTGCGAATGCGGGAGCCTAAAGACAAAGGGGACTCTTGTCACTCGCAGGCCCCTTTCGGGAATAAAAGCCATTGTCACATGAACAGGGGCAGTCTGGCAGGCTGTGCATGCTTCAGTGCCCCATGATATCGCTAAGTCTCAGCAGAAATCACATTCAGGGCCCTGTCAGCTTTGATTAGCGGGGTCTCATGACTTAATGTGCTGCGATATTTCATGTCTAAGGGTGGCGGCTGTCTTTCTGTGGGATGAATGCCCTCTATTGTCCACTGAGTTATTTTATTTACATTTTTTTAAACAGCTTATAAAGGTAAAAAGATAGCTGTGCTTCAAGGAAAAAATCAAATTCCTTTGCTTCTGGATCAGTAGTGAGCGCTGCTTGGGTCAGATACAGTGAAACTTGTTTTCACAGTCAGCATCAAAGTTCTCGTCTTGTTTAACAGCTTTATAGTAAATTCCAAACAGGTGGCAGTGGAGTTGGGTTTAGGAAGGAAACAATAAATAATCTTTTTAGCCTCTGACAACCAGAAATATTCTTGGGCCTGAGAGAGCCCCCACTCCCACTTCTCCGTATCAGTGTCTAGCAGCATTTTTCTCCCCTTCATCAGTCTGGTTCTTAAACAAGACTATTGGACTAAGCTATTAGTGGGACAGCGAGTATTTAATTTTTAACAGGTTTTTGGTTGTTGTCCATCCAGATTTCTCTGTTCTCAAAAGCAGAGTATACTTTTTCTACTAGTGTTTCATCCGTTAACTTCTACGAATAATGAGGGCTGATTCTATATGTTAATGTTTGCTCTTTGAATTAAGACAATGTGGATTATCTATTAACATTCAGTTGTTCACATTTGTCATAAAATAAGTTGGAGTACCCAGAGAAATAGCTCTGTAGACACAGAGTTCAAAGTTTTTGTCAGCAATACATACTACTACAGAAGTCATTTGATAATTCAGTAGAAAGGATGGTTGACCAAAGAGTTAAAGGAATACAAATATGCTAAGATGTGGAAATGCATAGTTCAATCATCAACGTGACCTTCCGTTTTCAGTGTAGGGATGTTTTGAACACTGCTTCAGGGGTGTTATTGTTTGTAGTCCTACTTCATCCATGGTACTTGAGTATTTTTGCAACTCTGTCGATACAGATGAGTGTTAAGATTGATTGAGCAAATTAATGGATATTCAGCTTTTTGATTTCTTCACTCTGCCTTTTTTGAGCTGTTCTCAGGACAGTGAAAATGTCTTTGATATTGCTTCTTTCCCTCATTCACCACCTTAACTACAAAGGCCTGTTCAACTCTTACTGTGTTTTAAAGCGTGTGCTTTTGAATTCCCTTGTTTCTTTTAAATTAAAAATAATTATCAATAAGAAAAACAAGGAAAATGTTACAGGGAATGTTTTTTGTGTAAAGATGATGGTGTCAATCTCAACCCTTTTTTCCTATTAATCTACTGCTAAAGGACAGCTTTAATGGCACGTTGCCTGCTAGATTCATGCCACTCCAGAACAGAGGTAGCCAACCTGCGTGCCACGGACAACTCTGCTGCCTACTCCCAAACACCGTCTTGTGGAGCCGCCTCTGCTTGGGCTTCTGTCTGGTGAAGTGGTTGGGAAGGAGCTTGAGTGTTGCTGGGAAATAACAATTCAGATGGTAGTATTCTGCTCCTGCTGCCAGCGTTTCTGGGCTCTCATCAAGCAAGTGGGCTCTTGGAGAAGAGGTGCGAACGTGCAGCAGGCCTAGCCGTACAGTCTGGATCTGGAGGAGCTGGTGAAGGTGGGTGGCCTGCGTGCACAGGAAACTTGGGCAGTGCTCTAGGGCATCACTCCTTTGTGAGGATGCACTGACCACTTAAACCAGGTTTAAAACTGCTTTGAGTGACCCGAAGAAGACAAATCACAGAAGTGTTGGTTTCAGTTCCCTCTTCCCTTCACCTGTGCACACGCATATTCCAACCTTCACTTCTTCTCTCCCTCGACCTCAGATTCTTTAGGTAGGAGTAACCTGTCACTACTTCATTTTGACTGTCTCACTCCTTATAAAATATGTTCATGCTCTCTTGAAAGTAGACCTGGGAAATCTCATGTTTTTCTCATTTCTGAAGATCTTCCTGAAGACAGCTGTGTATATTCTATGCTCTTTAAGCAGGAAGTAATTAAACATTGAACCTGATGTCATACACTACACAGTGATGCACCCTGAGAGTTTGAGTAAAGCTGATTAGCCACAAGTTTGAAATGAGTGATTCCAAAACACAAACCAGATGTTCCCAATGATTAATACGTGGTGTGCCTTTTACTCAATTATTTCTACCATTATTATGTATCCAGGCTTTAATCACTGTGGTTTTCTTAGAGTTGATGCTGGATCCTCCTCTGCAAAGTCTCATTTTGTTGTTTGGTCTATTCTATGGGTTTTCAGAAATTCCTTCACCCTTGGTTCAGAAATATTACACTAAGTGAGGCACAGGAATATTTACCTTTGTGTTGTCTCAACTTGCTTACAGCAGAGCTCAGTAATGCAGGAGTCATCAGAAACCATTTGCGTCTGTCCTGCATCATCACTCCAAGCAGTGCTACTAGCAAAAGGTTATTCCTCTGATGCGAACCCCACTGTGGGAAAATTGCCTAAATTGTCAGTGTAGACACCACCCAAGTGCACATGCCCTTGCAGATAAGATCTTGTGTGGCTTCCTGCACTTCATACTGTATATGGAAAGAATAGTCATTTTTAGATGAGGCACAGCCAATTGCATTCAAAGCAAGTAGAGGGGATCAGGTATTGGTGCAGGGTGTGCTGGGCTTGTGTGTTCACTTCAAAACAGTCAGCTTTTTCCCATACTCTTTGTTTTTGCAATCGCATGACTAGAAGAGTGGTCTGTCCTGAATGCCTCACGTTTGGGTAACTTCCCCCATCCTACGGTCAATGCACCTCCATGCATTTTAGATACAATTTAATGTGGTATTGCCCAGCTTTGAGTTCTTCCCCATCCTTCATACAACGCTCCTTTGCTGTATTTTTCTATTTGATTTTTATCCTTGGGAGACAAAACTGCTACAGAATGTCCAAATATGGTTTTTGCTTTCGCCATTATTAAATCAAAGAATGAGCCAAAGCTTACCAAGGACAGTGGGAAGATGGGATTTGAATCAGGCAGTGGATCACCTTTTCTCCTGTATTAAGCAGTGGCTTCATCACGTACCTGTCCCATGTACACCTGGGGGATGCAAGGCAAGAGAGGGACCTGCCTTTCCCTTATTTCTGCTATGATCTGGAACAGGAAGGGTTTAGTATAGGTTAAACACTTTTGTGTGTAGCAGTAATGCTCATTTTTTTGCAGTTGTTGGATTACATGCTAGAAACTCTCAATGTATGAAATGTATTTTTGTGAACAGGCTGTTTGCACCACCACACAGGACTGTAGCGTGTTCTCTTTATAGTCTGAGGGAGGGTGAGTAGACCCTGATAAACTGTCAATATGTCAGCGTTCACCAGAGCCGTCCCGCGTTCCTGACGCATAGCTGGGTTCTTTTTTCTTGCTGATCAGCTGGTGAAGTGGGGGAGGTATCTGCTGCTTAGGATTTTTGTTGCCCTGCTGATCCAATCTGAGTCTGAGGACCTGCAGTGGATTAACAGGATTGCAAGCTCCCAGCTACCCTGGGGAGTCTTCCAGCCCAGCTTGGAAAGTGCAGCACTGCCTATGGGGAAATGTTTTTTCTTGGGTGGGATTCTCACCATTTCAGTTACAGCATGCTGTCTGCCTAATTAAAGTGTTTGTTTTCTAACTACAAAATGAGTCTGTGAATGAGGTGTTACTTTGCTGGAGATCTTATCATCTATAAACAGACTGTTAAAAATAGGGTCGTTTTGCACAAAACTTGTTTGTGGAGTGAAACAATTCAAAACCCGATAATAACAAAACAAAATCTTAAAATAGCTCTAAGTCAAGACCACAGACACAACTGCCAAACACTTTCATCTTTATTACAGTTACTCATATCTCTTCTCTTATTATTCCTATTGTAAACACGCTGATTTTATCTCAGTTGTCCTCCCAATTCAGCCAGCCCATGTAACTACACCCTCAATCCAGCCTGCTTGTTTGTTCCTGGGACCCAGGTCACCGTCTCCTTCCGCGCTCAGCTTTGTGCACGGCCGAGGCTGCTGCCCCGCTGCTGACCATGTTCCCAGCTGCAGAAACTTTCTGCCAGCAGCACAATATGTCTGACTGCTCCATCACCTACTTTAGCTGGGTGATGTTAAAGTGATGTTAAAAACCAGCTTGTGTGATTTTCGTGGAAGTTTCTCTGAGCTGCAGCCGCGGTGGTGGGGGGAGCCGGGTCTGCCGCAGCCGGGGTTGGAAGGCGATGCCTCACCAGGCTTTGGCTAAATGAATATTCGCTGCTGGTACAGGGTAGAGCATACATCCTGTAAACGAGGAAAACCTAACGTGACACCGTGGCACATGTTCATCTGATTAGGTCACCTGTACGGTTAATAGAGATGGAGATAAAACTGTGCTGTTCAGTAACAGTCCTGCAATTAGGTTGATCTGAACAGGCATGGGAACATTAAAAAGCTATTAGGGAAACCATTGTATGCTTGCATGTTAAAACTAACGGATTACTTGTTTAATAAAAGGTACCAATGAGATCAAATGGTGAAACAAGATTTTGAGAGTTGTCTTTTTTTTTTTCTTTTTTTTTTTTTTTTCTTCCTCCATCAAACTGAGATAGCAGGGAGGAAAATAAAACCAGCTGCTGCAGCTTTGGAGACCCAAACCCCTTCTTCAGGTCCAGAACAGAAGTAGCAACCTTCAGCTTGTATACAAATTGAGAATAATTACTCAACTTGGATTTTGTGATGTTGATCTGATAATTTGAGAGAAAAGGTACTTGGTGCTCATGGAGCAGAGTAGCATATTAGCCTCTAAACAGGTGGAATAGTTATAAAGTCTGGAGTAAGAGAGAGATTTGGTTAAGATTTAGCTGGGCTGAGAAATGATAACGTGCCTTTCAATTTGCTGTCTGGTTTGTAGCATACAGTCACTGCATTAATGTT
>NW_010101411.1:25900-32468 GCF_000699245.1 Pterocles gutturalis
GTTGATTTCTCTTTTGGGGATGAAGCCTGGACTGGCAGTAACACACACACACACACCCCCCCCCAACTCCCAAAACCCCCAAAACCAAACCAATACAAACAAAAAAGAAGTGTTTTCCCATTGATAACTGAGTATCTCTGTTCTTTCTGGACAGTAAGACTGAATGACTGAGCTTACATGATGCTGTGTGTTGGTTGTCTGCTTTCATACACTCAGTCTTTGCTGCAGTGGATAAAATCCGTGCATCAGTTTCCCAGAAGGTAACATAATCCCCGGCTCCTACTGTGAGCAATGCTGGGATGAGCTGTTGGGTTCTGTCTGTGTTGCTTGACTGGGTCTGCAGAACACATGCTTCCAGTGATGAGTTAAGTTGAGGTGTCATTTGAATGTGAGGAGGGATCACAGAAAATGTGTTTCAATGTGTACTCCTACCCCCCACTTAGGCTATTTTTCTAGTTAAATTTTTCTATAAAAGGTTTCATGCAGGTGAAGTGTAATGTTGAGGTTTGCGTTTGCTTGGGGTGAATGCACATTTTTTACTGTATTGTGCTTTTTTATTCTAACAAATAACACAGTCCTAAAACGCAACTGCTTTGACAAACAAGTCCATCATTTTCATTATCTTTCTCTCAAAGCAAAATCAATCACAGATAGCAGAGAAACCTCTTGAAGATCAGACCTTTTCCTCCAAGCCCTAACATACTGTTTTTATCCTCATTGGAATAAACAAGCATTTGTGAACTCGGCTGATCACGTACTCTGTCTGTTGTTGCTTTGCATACATGCGTGCTGCAGGAGGGTCGGCGATGTGGTGGGTTCAAGCGCTGTTTACAACCGGTTTGGAAAATACAGCCTAACTTTGCAAAGTTGTTAGAAGGACACTTCATTTCAAACATCCTTGCAACCTAGTTCACCATTCCGGCAGTGCTAACACAGAAATGTGCCAGAAGGCTCCTTGCTCTTATTGCTCCATTTACTGGAAAAATGCACTATCGTAAGGAAAACCATTACATGCTTATTCCGGATTTGAGATCCAAGTATTCTCATACACTACAGAAATTAGGCACTGTTAACTACTTAAAATCCTAATTAGTTTCTATGCCTCCCGAGCCGTTAGATCTTAATCCATTGCTGTAATCACCACGCTGAGACGGGATAGACAGTGGCTGAACCAGTTCTTCTGGCGGTCTGAGTTACTGCCGTTCACCGTGGCAGAGTTTCCTCAGCTGCAGACGATACTGATTGGGAGTTAATTTGTGAACGTGGCAGGTCTTGGCTTATCAAAGATTTGTAGATAACACGAAAGGGAAAAATACAGTTCTTAGGGTCTTTCTGATTGTGGTGAACCTTAGCGCTTTTAGGGGTGTGGAGCTAGGCAGAAATGATAAGAACTAAGACCTCTTGATTTCAGAGTCTTTTAAATCTGGAGTTGCTGTCACAAAGTGCCACTATTTTATGAAATTTCAAAGGCACAGCAAGATGGATACTCAAGTTACCGCAGAAGGGTGGGATGGATCAGAGGTTTTTTACAATGATATTGATAGAAAATATCCATCTTAGCTGATTTTGTGCACGTACTTTACTTTCTTGCTCTCTTTCTGCCAGGAAACTTGATCTGTAGTCTTTGCTCCAGGCAATGCTGCTGCTCGGAATATGCAACTCTGCCAGGAGTGTTCTTGAACGTTTCTAAGTGGAGTGTATGTGGCCAAATGTTTATATCATTTGGACTTGAAAATTTAACAGAAATAATTAACACATTAAAAATTTATATAATAGCATATATACTTCACATTGGAATAATGTCCATTTATCCACTGCGGTGTTGTTCTCCTAAATACGCTTTTTTTTTTTTTTAATTTTCTAGGCAGCCATACTGAGTATTAAGCTAAAATTACAGCCAGATCAAGATGTGGAGAAGGTGAGTCATTTCCTCTGCAGGCTCCTCGGTCATCAGATCCACCTTTTGTTAAGCTGGAGATCCATCAAGGCCCTCCAAGTTGGGCTGCCTTTCCCTTGAAGCTTTACATTGTTCCCAAGAAGTAGCTGCTGCATTGCTGATGTGCCTTTACATCCAGGGAAGTGACGGCGTGTGTTTTGTTAGACCCCATTCCAGCTTACTGGCTTGTAGACGCTGTTATAAAAAAATCTATCTGTGTTCTCGCTAAATAGTTATCACTATGATAGAGTTCAGTGGTTTGGGTATTTTGAAGCTTTACTAATATTTGTGTTGAATATGTCACATCACTCTTTTAGGCAGCGCTGGTTGATGAAGCAGGGGTTGTGACCTGCTCAGCAGGGACTGGGACAGCCGTCTGCCAGGTTTCAGTCTGCGATGTCATGGACCTCTTCCGTACCCTCTGCGTGCTGCAGCGCTTCGTCGCAGATCAAAGGCAGGGCACAGTGCTTTACATGTAATTTCTTCTCCTAGATGTGTACGCCGCTACTTCTCCAAGACAAAACTAACTTAGTGGAAGATTACGTGGGAGAATATCCTGAGCTCCAGAGCAAGCTCTTGCAGATCCTGGACACGTGGTGTGAACCCGGTTTTAACATCAGAGACATCACACGGTACAAACACTTGTTGACTTTCTAAACAGCTGGGGCCAACTTGCTGTCAGAGGGCAGTCTGTTCTCTGGTTGTCTAAGATCGATTCTCAGCGCCATGGAGTGCAATATATTTACTTTTCAGCTGAGAAGGGGGAAATGGTGTCTGTGCCAGAGTCTTCTCAAACACCTCAGCCTGTAAGACAGGGGTATCATTCCTACTGACAGATGCTCAGTCCCTGCCAGCAGAGAGCAGTGCAAAATGAAACCCGTGCAGGAGGTCTTAGCAATAGAACATTATCAAAGCTTCCTACAGGTTGTAGCAATCAGACTCTCGTGCTTTGCTGCAGACGAGGGTGAGTTTCAGTATCGGTTGTACAGGTTTCGCAGGAAGATAATACTGTGATGAAGTGGCAGAAAAACAAGAGATGCGAGTGGTTAACCTTCATGTGCTCGTGAAACAGTCGTGTGTGTTTTAATTTAGAAATTGCCTCTCACTAGAATGGCTCCTGTCAGTCACAAAGCCAACAGTGCAGTCAAACTCACAGTGTAGATGCAATAGCTGCAGTCTTAGTTCTGAAAAAAGACAAGAGGGAATTGCTCATTTTCTCTTTCTTTAAAATAATCACCTAGACTTGCTTAAAATTTGATTGGCAAATTTGTTTGGTTGTAGTGTTGGCTTTTTTCTGCAACTCGGGAAAGGTAGAGGACTGTTCTTACCAAGACCTACCAAACCCTAATACCTCAACTGTTAAATGTCTGCTATTTGGGAAACATACTTTAGGTGATTCCACAGATGTTTCTTTCTTTCTTTTATTTGCTTACAGACAATATCAAGGCTTGTCCAGGTACAAGCCAGAAAAATTTAACCGCAAAATGCTAAGCAAGCTGGTCTTCAGGCTCCTAGACCGATTCAATGTAGATCCAGGTATGTGATATTGCAACATATTGTGGAGTTATCTCAGTAATAAAGAACAGATGAAGTCAATTTGTCTTCTTCCATGTTCAGCAAGGAATCTCTGCTGTAATTTATCATGGGGAGTTTCAGGGTTTAATTAATGATATTGAAAAACAAAGCTGGTAAGTTATGGGAATTATCACTTTGTGCTGTCGAAGAATGAAGTGCTTGTGACTAATAGACTGCTTCTTCCATGGTATGAAATAAATCTTGACCTCAGAATGGCTCTACGTAAACACATGATGGTCAGCTTTGAGTTATGACTCCATTCCACTCACATAAGAGGCAAGTCATCATTCATCTAGTGATCTGTTTTCTTGAGTTATGGGTCTGTCAGCTGGGAGGAGATAACCCTTGGGAAGCAGGAGCTTCACAGCCCTTTGTATTCTCTGCATAAACTAGGGCTGGTGCTAGGGAGTTTTAAGTCTCTTGCAGCCTTCTGTGAGAAAGAACACATTTTACATCACTGAATAGATCTGTTTCACTGCTAGTTATCTCACTAAATCTACTGTGTTTTGCTTTGGTTGTTAGCAGGGACTGTTTGTCTTTTCTTCTTCTGTTAGGGACCTTGTGTCAGACACTTTAGGTGCACCATTCGGTTTTACCCTGCAAAGCTTTCCATCATCAGCCCAAGTGAAGCTGTTCTCTTTTCTTGGATTGAAAAGTGTTTTCTAACCGCAAATTGTGGGCTTATTACGCCTGGCAGCAACACTATATTGCATATTAATCTTCACATCTTCAGACTGGTGTTCAAAAGTTAATAAGATAATCCTTACAAACCCTCATTGGAGAATAAATAAATATAATTAAACTTAGCACATTGGTGTGAAAGCTGAGACATATGGGGGTGATTTGTTTAAAATCTAAAACCTTCCCAGGAGTATACGAGTCTTGAGTAGTTTTTCCTCCTTTATAAGGTTGGTAATTCAGTAAGCTGTATTGTCTTTAATGATCTGTAGAGGGAATTGAGTTGTTCCTCTTTCCTAATGAAAGATCCACCAAGGGTATGATATTAACTGTAGAGCTGAAAGGATATAACTTGCAAAATCCTGAGAAATTAAAAAAAAAAAAAAAGGAGAGGAACATGTAGGCATTGATGTGGGGTGCACTCTGTGGGATCGTAGAGTGCCTCAGCCTGGTGATGGTGTCCCAGATGTTGTAGCTGCCCATAATAATAACCAAATCTTGCTGGTTCTCCACAACACATTCACTGGTGAGGAGGTTCCTTGAGGTAGATACAGATCCCATTCCTGCCCGTGCTTCCAGAGTGGTTTATCCCGTGCAAACTGCAGTGCCCACAGCACAGGGTAAGTCACTGGCTGGAGAGGGCTGCCCACCTCTGTTGGTGTGAGGGGGCGTGTGAGCTACTGATTTAGACAAGGTGCTGGATTTGGGGCAGCTAAAACCAGTGTCATAGTCCCATATATGAAAGTAGGTGTTTATTTTTTACATAATATCACATGTGATTCACACTTTGTTCAACTGTGGCTCAGTCTCTTTGAAATGCTTTGGAAGGGGATGAATGCCTACAGCGGAATTTCTGCCTTAGCGCTGGTCCTGCTCGAAGTGAATTGGGAAATGCTGGCAGCTGGAATAACACGGCTTTCCTTTTCTTCCCACCTCTCTCCCCTCCCTTCCTCTGAATTTCTGGGTGTTCTTTCTCCATTCTTTAGTGGAAGTAA
Source organism: Pterocles gutturalis (assembly GCF_000699245.1). Lineage (NCBI taxonomy): Eukaryota > Metazoa > Chordata > Aves > Pterocliformes > Pteroclidae > Pterocles > Pterocles gutturalis. The sequence goes on from NW_010101411.1 coordinate 31,085, forward strand.
ATCTGAGTGTGAGGAAAGAGCATACAGAAAGGAAGCAGGCTAGGTTAAATGTAGAGTAAAACCCCCCTCGCTTCTCTTCTTCTGAGCAGCTCCGCCAAAAGCTAGCAGGGAGTGAAACTCACACTTCTTGTTACCTAACCTGATTGTGGGCTTGTTCGACGCCACAGCGTTCTGCTGCTTTCTGTCTCCTCTCCACTCAGGACTCCTGCTCGCTGCAAGAGGCTGAGAGCGGCAGCAGAAGAGGGAAGTGGCTTTTGGTGAGAAAGGCTGGAGGAGAACAGGGTTTCATGGTATGAGAAGACAAACTTGTATGTGACTCAGGTCTTGCACTTCTAAATCTACTTTCATATTTCCCAACTTGAGCTCAGTCTTAACCACTCACAGTAAATTTCACCGACTGCTAAGCAAAACTTAGCTGTTGGTGAGCCATTAGAATTTGAAACACTCCGTGGAGCTGCCAGTCTTAAATTTCAGAGCCAGAGAGGATGTGGCCCAAGAAACAAAACATGTGTAACCTCAGGGTGCAAAGAAAAGCTAGCGTCTTAGATGAGTCCCCTTCTTCTTTTTCTGAACTGTATTCTAGTATTCCTATTAACACAAAACAGCGCACGGTGAGTGGAAGATTTTCTGCCGAGTCCCAAAGGTGTCCCAATAAACTGTGTGTGGAATCCATTTAATTAGGTTTATTGAGGAAGGAAGAAGTTGTACAGAAATGGTATGTGGCTGAGGAAATTGAATTTTATAGAGTCTTTTCTCACACATGGGTCAGTACGCTCTGGTTTAACGAGCCTGTAGCTTTTGCAGGCTAATTACTCAGTGCTCTTTGGAGACGCTGTGAGATTGGCTTAGATTTACAAATGCAAGTTTCAGTCAAAACAGTTCTCGGAGCTGAGGGAACAGACCCTTCCTTGGTTTGAAATGGTCAAGTCTATTTTTCTGCTGTGTTTTTGCACAGCCACGGGGTTCAGCGGTGGTTTTCATTGAAAGTTCATCGGGTGTGAGGTAGAAACGACACCACTCTGAAAACTGTCACTGTCCTCTTAGATTGGGCCTCAGTGCCTGTGTGACAACAAAGCAGGTGACAGTGGTGTTGATAGAAAAGGGTGGATACAGGCTGGGAGGAGAATGGCTTGAGAGCAGCCCTGAGGAGAAGGACTTGGGGGTGTTGGGTGATGAAAAACTGAACATGGGCCGGCAGTGTGCAATCGCACCCCAGAAGGCCACCCGTGTCCTGGGGGTGTCCCCAGCAGCGTGAGCAGCAGGGCGAGGGAGGGGATTGTCCCCCTCTGCTCCGCTCTGGTGAGACCCCCCCTGGGGTGCTGCCCCCAGCTCTGGGGTCCTCAGCACAGGACAGACACGGAGCTGCTGGAGCGGGGCCAGAGGA
>NW_010101411.1:32841-33104 GCF_000699245.1 Pterocles gutturalis
CATTGGATTGGCTTTAAGGTCCCTTCCAGCCCAAACCATCCCGTGATTCTATGAAAAGCGATGGTACTTGGATGTGCAGTCAGCAGTTGTCGCTGTCCTGTAGCAGTGACATAAATTAGCCGAGCACGTGACGTTTTGAATGCTCTGAAGATGTTTTTACCCTGCTCTTTGAAACGTTATTTTAGCATAAGCTGGGACAAATGTTTCTGTTCGTTGGTGCGGAGGGCTCTCCCGTGGGTCAGCCCCGCCCCGCTCGGTGGGCT
>NW_010101412.1:0-326 GCF_000699245.1 Pterocles gutturalis
TATTTATTTATATTATTTATTTTATTTATGCATTTATTTGCTTTAATCTTCCCCCTCATTTGGTTGCGTTGGCTTGTGTTTGAGTTCATCAGAACCTGTCCAAGGGATTTCATTGCCTCTGTTCTTCCTTCTTATTTATGGTTTTTAGTTTTGTTTTGTGTTTTTTTTGTAAAGTAAGAAATATGATTCCAGGATAACACCTGTACACAGGGGGCTGCTTGTTTGTTTGTTTAGGTCTTTGTGTCACCATCCTCCTGAGAAACTCCTGACACCTGGAGAGCTGTGGGCTGGGTACCGAGGCGGGGCTGGGCATGCGGATTTCACTC
>NW_010101412.1:361-30248 GCF_000699245.1 Pterocles gutturalis
GAGGGACAAGGACCTGCCACCACCATCTGGCACCATCAGGTTTAAGGAAGGGGGAAGGTGACCCTGGAGATTCCCAGTGATCTCCAAGGGGCTCAGTTGGGTTTGGTGGCCATCCTGGGGTGCTTGATTGGTAGAAACAAGGAAGGGCTTCTTGCTTGGCCCTGGGACAGAGCCCTTCGTTAGCGGGTGTGTGAATGAAAGGGTTTTGGGGGTGGGAGCTCTTTGCTGGCAGTGTTTGTAAGGTCGAGTCTTGTGGGTGCTGCTGGGGCTATAGGGCAGGGGGTGTGGGGCCACCCCAGGGTGCGATGGTGGGGATGTACTGGAGGGTGGCTCTGGGTCTGGATGAAGGGTGTGTCCTGGTGCAGAGGTGATGCACCGGGTGAGTGTTTTGGCCCCTGCTGTATTTCAGCAGATCACTCTAAGCCTGTTGCTGGTGCAGGGCCACCCCAGCGTGGGGACACCACTGCCCGAGCCCTCCCCTGCTGCAGCGCTGGGGACAAGGGTGGTGTGAGCTGTGCTTTCTATACCCCAACGTGTTGCTTTGGGAAGGAGGTAAGGGGTTGGGGCAAGAGTGCGTCTAGGCTGGTACCACACTCTGAGATGTGGATGGTAAAGTAATGCAAAAATAAGGAGCAGAAGCAAAGGCTTCTCCCCAGCCTTTGCATGGATGCTCCTGCCAAACACAGCTACCTGTGGGGAGGGCCTGGCCTCTCTCCTTCCCCAAGTTATTTATTTAAAAATGCCTTCTTAAGGATCATTTTACTAAAAGCAGCTTTTCCTTTCAGGACTTTTTTTTTTTTTTCTTTGGTTACATTTTAGTGCAGTGTGCGGTGGACAGGTGAGCTTGGAGGTCTGGCAGGAGTGGAAACAGAGGGAAATCCAAATTGGGCACAAGATGAGAAAGTCCTTTGGTGTTTCCTTCCAGGATTTTGGGGTTAGAAATAAGAGGCGGCTTTGAAAGGTTGGGAGGGACCTGGGCATGCACGGTGCTCTGCTGGGTGAAGGACCTGACGTGCTTCTTCCTGCCCGATGTTATGGGAGTTGTCACCTTGCAGTGGATGGTGTGGCTTGGGTAACAGCTCCAGGTTCCTTTCTGGGCTCTGGGGCAAGCCTGGGCTGTACAAGCTGTATGGCAGAGGAGCCACCGGAGCCCAGCGATGGCTCACATGCTGGAGGTGAGATCTCTTGAGATGAGCACTGTGCGGGATCCAGGCAGGTTTCTGGGAATTTCAGGCCTGTTGCCAAGACTTCAGTCTCAACGCTGTAGTGGTGGGGGATAGGGCCAAACATGGTCTGGTTGGAGAGTGAATTCAGAAAAAGAGCTTGGCCAACCAGTGATGGAGGATGAAGAGAGAGTGTACTTAATTTTCTAGTGTCAACCTTAAGCACAGATTTGCTTGAAACCTCTGTCAGGAGCTTTGTCCAAAAAGAAGTTCATCATCCAATGATGAAAAATAAATTTCTGGAAAACTGTATCTTGTATATGGACAATGTGAACAAAGGGACAGTGGCCCAAATGAGTAGGTTGTCACTGATTGTGTGCCTAGGCTTGGGTTAGGTTATCACCAGGAGAAAACCATGGTGTGTAGAAGTCTTTCCTTTAAAAGATTTTAGCAGCTGCATTTTACCAAGGTAATATAAAGGCAACATCCTGGTACTGTGTGTGAGATGAGGGACCAGCACTGGGATAGAATGTCACCAGAAGGTCGGATGTTATCCCCAAGGATGTCCTTCAGGCTCGACGGTGGAGTTGTGTCAACTGGGTTCTCTCACCCTGGTTACAGGTCTTATAAAAGGGATGACAGACATGATCAGGGAGGGAGAAATATACATTAGTACATCTATTCAGAGAATAATTGGCCTTTTTGAGGATATTCTTTTGAACCTCCTGGAAAAACTTGGCATGTTTAGATTTTGTGTTTGACTCGTACCTTTGAAAAGAGAGGTTTCTTGCCTTCTGCTTGATTGCGAATGATGAGCTTCCATGTTTCCATTGACATCTGTTGCTTTCACCAGGGCAGATAAGGAGACAGCACTATCCAAGACAGGCGATGAATGTCATCCACTGCCAGTCTCTGCTCCTAGTAATGAACACTGCACTCTCGTGCTTTTGTTGGGACGCTTCTTACCTATAAACTCGTGGTGATGTTGGGATAAACGTTGCTCTGCTGGTCTGCTAGGAGGCTTCTTAGGTTTTAATCAGTTCTATCTGCTGCTTCTTGCTGGCTTTTGGGACCTAAAACAGGGCAGGCTGCTCAGGAGGCATCACATGCTGCTGTCTGTGACACTGGTCATGTTCTGCAAGAGATCCCATCACCTGCAGCCACTCCGACTGACCTGTTCCTCAAGTGGTTGACTTGTTGCCTGATTTGATGCTGATGGGAAGTAAGAAGAAATGCCTCATTTACATATGAGATGTTACCGAGCTACAGCATCCTTCCTCCAGGTCAGACTGCAGCTTGTAAGCTGACCACTTGAAGGGCTATCTAGTCCTGACTTTGGGGTTAGGTATTATTTCGTGTGCCAGTATGTGGCATGGACAAGGAGGCTGCGTTTCTTACTTAATGCTCTTCTTCAGCTCTGCAGCCGTGGTGAGTAACGTCTGAAAATCCAGGAGCGTGACCGTGAAAGAGACACTGGCCTGAATTATCAGCTACTGCAAAGATGCCTTTATGTTGCCATCTGGAAGATGTTTCTGGAAACAAAGCAGCTTCAGTGTGATAAAATCAAAAAGCAGGGTTTAGCACTTGTAATGCTCCCTTGGCTGCGAACCCAGCATTGTAGTTGGATGTGGGGACGAGTCCCTTCTCCATGACTAGGCCAGTGACAATACCCAGCATTGACAAGAGCCCTCGGCAGAGGAGTGACTCCAGTGTGGTGGTCGTACGTGGAGGTGGTGTCAATGACAACAGAGAGCAGCCCGAGCTGTCTGAAGGGTCCGTTGTCCTTAAGATGGGAGAAGTTGAGGACAGGGAGAGCAAACTCATCTATTCTTCCAAGAGTCTTGGAGTGCTCCAAAATCTGAATGGACTAAGCCTTCCTTCCAGGAGGGGAAACAGTTGATTTCCCATTAGAGAGATGGTGATACCAAGGCACTGAGATTTGTGTCCCTCTTGTGATGGCAGCAAAGAGGGGTGATGTAGGAGAAGGAAGGGAATGGGCATTTCTCAGCTTGCACTTGTCTTCCCTTGGCTGCATCATCATCCTTCCCCATGTGCGTGGAGGTCCTGGAACAAGAGCACCTGGGCTGTGCTGGCTGCTGGCTGTGTTGCAATTGTGTGGCTGCTCTTTTGGTTGCTGGTCCTCCTCTGAGACTCTTTGGTTTGGGACCAATGACCTCTGCAAGAGACAGCGTGGTGGCGTATAGAAATAGCAGAGGAAACGGGCCCTAGAATTTAAGACCACAAATACTGATTTTTCTCCCAAGTCCTCTAATTTGACTCCTTTCTTCTCCATCAAGCTCAACTTGACCAAGGCAGAGGCTGTGCACCTGAAGTGGGATGAGTTCAGCTCGGAGGAGCAGGTGATGCTGGTTAGGGCTGGTGGAGCAGCTCTTGTTCCCCTGCACCCCATGTACACGAGGATGACTTTGGCTGTGGTGGGGCCAACATGTGAGCTGTGGGTTCTTTAGAGCTCACCTACACATGCAGATATTCACCAAGCCCTCTTGGTGTGATCTTTGAAAACTGGGGATGGGACGAGCCTTGTGTTTGCTCATCCTCACTGTGTCTCCATGTGTACAGCGCCTGCACGTAGGGGAGGGATGCCCAGGCTGTGTGCCCTTGGCCAGAAGGAGAAGTGGGCATCTGCCTCCTGGAAGAGTTGGTGTCTACTGGATAGCATGAAACTTGGGACCTCTCTGCCAGGAGGGGACAGGGAGGTGGGGAGAGGACGGGTGTCCCTGGCCATGACTGAGCTGGAAATGGCCACACCAAGGCCCCTGTGGGGGACGAGCCCCATGACAAACATTTCTAATAGGGTTTGCTGGGGATTTCTAAGTCTTTTAAAAAAATATCAAAAAATCTGTCTGTCTCTTTTTCTCTCTTTCTTCTTATGTTAAGGGCCAGAGTATTGGGGTAGGGAGACTGGAAATTTGGTATTTCTCTGGGGCAGATGCAAAGCAATGAGGTCTTTTCTTTCCCACGGCCTTTGCTTGTGCTGTGGTTCCCTCCAGCACTTGCAAGGGGCAGGTTGCTATCTCAGAGGAGTAGTAATTTTTTTTTTCCCTTTTCATATTATAAAATACAAACAAATGACAGAAAAGGTCAGGTGGTGGGAGGGGGGAGTGGGTTCAGCTGGCTTAGAGCTGCAGGGACCGTCGCTTCCTCCCAGAGACGTTACGGTGGTTGTAAGGTCGCATCTTCATTTCCACGAAGGGGATGGAGAACTCGTGGCCTTTCCAATGGTACCAGTTAATCCCCTGGCAGGAGGGAGAGAAAGGCACAGGGTAAAGAAAGACCCTAACAAGAAACTAGAGTGGGAGAAGAAGGAAACAAGGTTGACTGCCGTAGAGAAGACGAAAGGAAGAACTTCCTATAGCAGGAACAAGAAACTCTTCTGCTGCTATGGTTTGATTTCTCTTTCCCACTGCTCAAAGGTTCCTGATCAAATTTTATCGATGTATATTTTTTTAATGGAATGTAACAAGGTGCCATGGCAAATGACCATGGCAGCCAGTGTGAGGCATGAAGCATCAGCCTAAATGGCTTAAAGGTGGTTCCTGTTGCTCCTTCTGGTGTTGGGTCACCCCACAAGTGCTCCTGACCCTGGTGCACTGACCATGCAGCCCCAGCCCTAGCCTGGGCTTGCTGTTTGGCCACATCCCTAGAAGAAATGTCGAAGGCCCGACTCTGCCCTTACCTGACTGTGGCGGGACTCTCCGTACTTGCCGTTGAGGTTGGTGCGGTGGCAGTTCTTATACCACCAGGCCCCTTTATAGGACATGGCGCAGTTGGTCACAGCGACGTCGTTGTCCCTGTCCTTGGTGGAGAAGGGGCGGCCCTGGTGATAGGTGAGGGAGTCCCCTGCGGAAAGAGGTGCCGTTAGGGGTGGTGGAGCCTGAGTCATCTAGTTTTTTCAAAAGGAAATTAGGATATTCTGGTATATGTGGGAGCCTATTGATCAACAGCTCAAGCAGCTGAAGATCTGGGAATAACATTAACTGGAATTGCTCACAACTGGTTCATCTGAGGTCCTCTGCTGTCGGTTTAGGATCAGTACAGACCATAGCAAAGATTAGAGGCTGCTTGGGTTTGGCAGATAAAATGCTATATGGGTTTGGATCTGAATTTCAGTGTTTCAGAAATGAGTTAAATCCTAGATTTGGGCGCCCCTGATTTCCTGAAGCCTGTATCTGCTTCATAAATTCAGGATGCTTTCAGCCTTCTTCCCTCCTGTTAGCCAAAGGGAACTTTTTCTCCCAGAGGAGGCCAAGCATTTGTGTGTTGAACCAAGGATGCTTGCCCCTCTTTTCTTCCTTTGGAAAGGGGGAAGAAGCTTTTGGAAGGTGTGTGATGTCTTATTCCACCAAATCCACCAACCTCATCTCCCCTCCTTACTAAGGAATAAGAAAGTTGCTTTTGGGTGAAAGAAGAGCTGAAGAGAAATGTGGTCATTACTACAACTGAGTGATGTACTTAAAGGAGACATTCTCAGTGTGCTCCTTGGTGGTCCATAAGAAAATACGAAGTGGACCCAAGCTAGCTCTGTGCAGTCCAGCCACCAAGAGGCTTGCCTGAAAACCTGTCTCTCTTCAATGAACCATTCGGTGAGTCTTGGCTCTTGCTGCTCAAGGTGGAGCAGAGGCTCCTTGGTTGGATGGCTAGAAGAACAGCTTGTGTGGGGAAGGGGAGGCAGCAGTGACGGCAGCACTGTTACTGGCATTTTTGGCCATAGGCTGGGTGCCTCATGCCCTGGGACTTTAAGTCAGAGCAAGTGCTGTGTGGCGTGTGACCAAGATCCTTGTCGCTTCTCCTCCAGGGGCAACTACCAGATATTGTATAGGAAAATTCCTGCATCTGACATACTCTGTGGGGTCCCTCGCTAAGTACGTGGTGGCGGAGTTTTGTCTGGATCATGGAGACTTGCACTGGGCACGTCTATCCCAGCTAAAGGGGCTGCAGCTGTAGCCCTCTCACTCTTCTTGGGGAAGAGACCCCCGTGCCCTCCCTCCATCACCAACTGTTTTCTGGTGGACAAAGCCTACCGCAGCTGCATCAACCAAGCAAGTAGGTGTGACTGTCCTTGCAAAACCGGACTGTGTTTGGCCTCTGTGTGACGAAATGTTGCAGAGGATTTGGGGTTTTTCCATTGCTGTGGGAGCACGATAAACGCACCCTCCAGCACAGCATCAATAGTGAGCTGTGGTTATCACCAAGTGAAATGACACTTCTGACGATTGACCTGCTTGTTTGAACAGCAATGCCTCTGATATTAAATATCTAATCCCCAATGGAAAATTCCTTGTGTCCTTAGTGAGATTTCTCAGTCTGGTTTACATGATGGACTGCAAGAAGTCAGAAAGGGCTATAGGTTTGTGTCTTGCTGCCCCAGACAAGTAAGCTTTGATATTGGGATTTTCTTTACAGTTTCAGACCCACTGGTTCCAAGATTTCAAATAGATTGTACCCGAAGTGCCATTGTAGTCCCCAATTCGCAGCTTGTACAGGCTCCGGGAGTCGCCAATGGAGAACTTGTCATAGTATGCGTATGCTGTGTCCTGGCCATCCCTCATGTCTATTCGCAACTCGTAGCGCCCTTGAGATGTGATCTTGTGGATGTTGTCCAGGCCTGGTGAGACAAGAGGCGAGACACCCGGTGAGACCTAGTGCTTGGATCTGCTCCATGAGCAAACAAAAAAAAGCTCTAGGCAAATAAATTGGCTGTGGGAAATAAGGACAAGGGGAGGAACCAAAGAGCAACAGCGCTTCTATGTAAGTCTCTGTCTCTTCTGGCACTGGTGGGGTCTGAGGTCTCTGTCCCCACTCAAGCTTCACCTCCCTGTGGCTATGAGAGGTGGGTTCAAAGCCCAGGTTCAGCTTTCTCTGTGCTGCTGGAGCTGGGGGTGTTCAGCTGTGCAGCCCTGGTGTGTCTCATCTTGCTGTTAAGCTCCTGTACAAGCCAAAGCGTGTTTACACTGCAGGGCTGGCCTTGGCTTGTGTTCAGGTTTTGGGGGAGCACACTCCATTTCAGAGCTGTGCTGGGTCTCCCACTCACCCCTTTCCTACTTTGGGCAACTGTCTTGCTGGCCAAGGCCAGCTGACCTCCATGTGCTGTAGATGCCACCAATGTAACGTGTAGTCATCCAAAGGAGGGTGATGGGTTTTGGTCCATGAAGACCCCCAGTGTACCCTCTTCTCCCCTAGGAGGAGCAAATTAGGTTGCTGCCAGCCTTCACGATGTGCTTGTGTGTGGTGTGCCCATGAGGGACTTTCTGATGTGCATGGCAGGAGATGAACAATGGAAGTAAAACTGTCCAAGGGAGAGCATAGAGGAGCCAACAGCTGGCACGGGTGAGCAGCACAGGGTACAGGGAGCTGGGGTTTGACATGTCAATGAAAGGCAACCAGTTAAGGTCTCACCCAGCCAAAACTCGTCCTCCAAGTTTCCGAAGCCAACCCGGTAATCTGCCCATTTCCGGAAGAAATCCGTCAGCCCGTTCTGCCGCCTCTGGAAGACCTGTGGTGGAGGAAGACCAGGGGGAAAATCAGTGTGAAGGAGAAGAGGAATGTCCTCGCCAGGCTTTGGGGCACACAAAATAAAGACAATATTTAGTTTTTCCATCATGCCTTTCCGGGGAGAAAATTGCAATGCCCATGCAGTTAGTGTTAATTGTAGCCATGCAATTAATTCCTGTGCAGATGGAGAAACTAAAGATACATTAGATGATGTCCAGAGCAAATAAATGTTATAATGGGAAGGAATCAGCCTTCAAGGTTTCTACTCTACCCAACGCATTGTGCCTCTGGTTTTCTAGCATGTGATTCTGCTTTTGGCTGGTTCTTTCTGTGGTATCCAAGGGGCTGCTCTGAGGCAGAGTGAGATGGATGGAAATTTCCTGGCTAAAATAACATCTGTGCTAGAAATCGGCATTTGAGGAAGCTGATGCGTGCGAGTAAGCGTTTGACACGAATAAAATCAAAGCACCAAAGCATTATTTACTTAAGCTGTCAGTCCATCTACGTCAAGACAAGCAGTGTTTGTGCAATTCAAAAGCCAAACAGGCATTTGCCTCTAAACGCTCCCGTGCGGACTCAGGCAGGGTGATGCCTGACACTCTCCTACTGCAGGCAGAGTGAAGCATTCCCCGTGAAAGCTATTAGCCATTAATTTCATTTCTAGAACAATAAATCAGCTTCACTCTCAGATTTTGCTCTCTAGAAGCACTGCAAACATGTCAAATAAATCAAAGGGCATTTCTCCAAGTGTAACTATTATTACCGGAGCGTGGGCTGTTCCCTATAGCGTGGGAAATGAAGCGTGCGATATTAAGCCTGCTGTTGTTCCCGCACAGCGCGGTGCTTGGTTTTGCTGGTAGGATGAGGCTGGGTTACTCTGTGATGCCAACAACCTGTAGGACAACCGCATGGCTACTCACAATCCAGCCACCTCCGTCGGTGGTCATGTCGCAGTACACCTGCACCCGCTGGCTGAGGTCCCCGTTGATGGAGATGGTGTAGACGCCACTCAGCGTGTCTCCGTTCATCAGGTGCTGGGCACAGTCCTGAGGATTAGCAAAGACACGTCCGCCTGTGAAATAAAAAGAAAAAAGCAAAACGTAAGCAGAGGGACACCTTTCCCACATACCTTGGGCACCCCTGGTTGTGATTCAGGGAAGGTCTTGGCTTGTGCGTCCCAAGTTATACTGCAAGGTGGTGGGACTTTACATCTGCCAACAACATCAGAGGATTTAATGGAAAAAAGGTGTGCATATGTTAATTAATCTCCCATATGTCCTGTATTGGACAGATGCCTGGTAACATCACTATGAATGATGAGGGATGTCACATCTTGGGCCATCTTTCTGCACCACATCTGAAACCCTGGGGTTTAAGTTGTCACTGTCATATTTAGACAGCTGTGAAAACACCGAAACCTGTCCTCCTCTCAGGATTGCCAGCTCCAAACAAGTTTTATGACTTTATTGATTCCAGGGGAATTCTGCTGATCCATGCCCTTGGAAATGATGGTGGACTTATGCCGGGCTGATTGTCACTTGCAAGCTGAGCAGGAATTAGGCTGTGTGAGATGCTAGAGATGGGCAGCATGGGCTGTGTGCTTGTACTTCAAGTGTCCTCTAACAAAGAGACGTCTCATCTGGGGATCAGAGCTTAAGAGAGTCTTTATGAGGTCTCGGCAGTATTGGAGGCTCAACTCTGGGTTCAGTTTTGTTTTGTTTTTTTTTCTCATTTAATGGAAAAAGAACTGCATCTTTTTCTTCACTGTTGGCACATCTAGATGATGCGGTAAATGAATGCAGGCAAGGTGGATGTGGCTTTTGAGGGTGTCTCCAGTAGCACACTGAGAGGATGTGAATGACATGCTGTCTGCATCCATCACAACTGCGTGACACCCCATAGGACCAGGGTACAGACCCTTGTCTGTTATTTCCTTCCTATTTGGGTGTATTCCCCCACCCTTGTGACCTGAAGACTTGGAGGTTGTCGCTTTGTCCAAATGTTGAAGATCCCTCATTTTTTTCCCGTCTCTGTGGTCTGTAGTGCAAGGTCTGGTGAGAGTGTTTGCATTTTATAGTATCCAACAATGAAAACATCTTCAAAGACAACCACTTCAGGGTCCCCTGAGCTCTGCCGAGATTACTTGTTTCTTAATTTATATTCATATCTTTAAGAGCCAAGGAGACTTTGAAAGACATTTCAAACCACTATAAATTATAAATACTGTATCTGTTTCTTCCTTTTGTCCCATCAGTATACAATTCCCCAAGAAACTTATGCAAACATGAAACAAAGAGGCTGAGCTATTGATATGTCAGAGGGAATGGAAGAACCCCGGGATGTGTAGTGTAACCAGAAGGAAGTAAAACAATTTAAATTAAGCTGGGTGGGGGGAGCTATTTCTATTTTTTTTTTCTCCTTAAAGACAATTCCTTGTTTTCTGTGAAGTGCTCGGAGACGCTGCCAGAGTGAGTTGAATCCCAGACTCCAATTCTTTGCCGAGGGATGCTGCCCATGGATTCCATTGACCCAATGTTTGTTCCTGGGTGCTTCTGTCTCATCAATATATGGGGTGAGTGGGGAAAACTGGTTCCTTGCTGACGCCTGTCTTAATCTTAAAAGCAAATTAGACCTGTCTTCAGATTCTGCATCAGCTGGCAATGGTGTCTCTACCACCACTGCTCAAGTCTGACGGTTGTGTTCAATGGAAACAGTGCTCTCCTTGCCCAACACGCGTGGGTTTCTGCTGCTGTATCCCAGCCCTGTGCAGTTTCGTTCCTGACTCTTGAACAGCCTCAGAGATTACAAGCATTTTCCTGTCACCTGCCTGAATTGCACTGCCTTTATGTGCCCGCATAAGAGGAGAGAATAACAGGAAAGCCTGATCCATAGATGCATTAGGGAAGAGTCTTGTCTTTTCTTGTTGACCTAAAGAAGTTCTATTATCTCTTAAAAGCAGGTGAAGGAACCTTTGCGTGTAACTGTGATAGGGAAGTGTATCCACAGCAGATTCAAAGAAAACTGTCTAAATCAAACTGTCAGCGCAGATGGGAGGAATTTTAGTGGACATCATCTTCAGGCTTCGTAGTGCTTTCGAAGCCCAGGAGCAACGTAATTGGATTCATCCCTGAACAAAATGCACTCTGGCTGTTGAGTGCCCTGGCGCAGCATGGCTTTTCAGAGAGGGTGAGGAACGATATGTTTTGGACAGTCTCTAATGTGAATGGTTGCAGAGGGTGAGGGCAATGGTGACATTTTCACACAGGCTTCGTTCTTGCAAGATTAAGCACTCAGTGAGGGTTATGGTGGCTGTGGATGCTCACCATTTGATTTGGGAAGGAGACCATTGCTGTTGCCTTATTGGATTGGAACTTCTCTAGAATTAGAGGGGAAGGAATAATGCAACTAGATACAATTGGTGGGACCACAGTCCTGTGGGTATGCTCGCTCTGCTGTCCATGACTCCACTGATGGTGGTGGAGATGCGTCTGGAGATGAATCATGAGCAGTTGGACCATGTCTACAGTGTAGAGAGACCAGCTGGGTCTTTCCCCATCCACTACAAGAGCATAGCTGTTGGTACGCGTTGTTGACTTCTGTGGGTTTTTTCCCCTCCCTCTATTTCCCCTTTATTTGCGTAGGGGCAAGAGCAAGGCAAAGGGCCTGGTAGATGGTTCCTGGTCTGAAGCCCAAATCCCCTTGCCCTGGTCTGGGCTTTGTGTTTGTATTATGGCTCCTTCAGCCATTAACTTTTTGTAGCAAAGCATCACTGTGGGTCGTGGAAATGAATGTTCCTCTTCGTGGATGGTGGCCTGAGGAGGGAAGGCTCGTAAAAGCAATCCATGTCTGTCAGCCCTGCCTAGCTGAGTGGACACAGTGCGGGTCCTCACCTGTGGTGAAGGTGGTGGAGATGAAGCCGCTCCGCATGGCGTTGTGGGCAGCTTGCAGGCGCACGGTGTACTCGGTGGTCTCGGAAAGCCCCTCCAGGCGGATCCACGTGTCCTCAGCATCCACAATCAGCTCCTGTACATGGGTCCCAGAAGGAGGCAGACACCAAGAGCAACAGATGAGAAAAGCGATGGGGAGCCTAAAGAGCAAGTGAGGAGGGAAGGGAAGCCACAAACTACCGCAACCCATGGTGCATGGCCGAGGGGCATTGCATGGCTGCTTACACCCTGGGACTAAGTCAGCATGAGGCCAATGAATATATTCAACCTTTTGGGATGGTTTGGGTGGGACAAAGCCAGCTGGTTTGGACACAGGAGATTTAAAAGTTTGCAGTTTGTGTGCTCTGTTTACCAGCTCTGTTGGGATCTGCGTGCCCTCAATACAGGGCATGACTGATTGCCCAAGCATCACAAGGAGTAGAGCTGGCCAAACCTGGCTACCAGCCAGTTTTGACTCCGTCAGTTCCTGTCACATTAATTTTTCTGGTCAGCCACAATGCCACATAGTGTTATATTGAAACCCTTCTGCAATGCTATTATCCTCTGGCTGCTGGAAGCCAGTCACGCTGGCAGAGGAAACGAGACTATCTGCAGTGACGTATTTCTGATAGTGTTTGTAGCGGCTCTTCCAGACAGGCAGATATGGACACGCTCATTAAATAATCAAATATGTTGTACTGCAGGATTAATTATCTGTCTGTACCTATCTTCCTCTTTGCGAGAAGGGCAAATGGCATTTTTAGCATCTCTGTTTGCGGGATAACATTCTCCTGCCTCAGCTTTCTCGTGTTGTGAATTTCCCATGTTCTTCCAAAATTTCCAGGCACACCCTCTGTGCCCAGGCCTGCGGGTGTGTGTAAAGATTTTGCCCTAGGCAACCTTTTCCTGCTTTTTCCAATTGTTTATCTAACATATTGCTTATACAGAAAGTAACGCCTGTCCTTCTGGTCTCTCCCTGACCTAGTGAGCATCATTCTTTTGCTTTGTTGGGTTTCTCCTGCTCATGGTCCTGTTATTTGCTGACTTAATGAACCTCTTTCTTTGTGAGGGACTCACTCACCTTCCGGCTGCCATCAGTGGATCTGTAGGTCATGACGTAGTTCTCGATCTCTCCCAGGGGAGGCACCCAGGAGAGCAGGGCGCTCCGTCGAGTGACTTCGCTGGCGGTCAGATTTGTTGGTGGATCCAAAACTGTAAGGGTGGATAGGGACCCGGGAAGTGCAAGTCCTCACGCATGACCATCCCAGCCCCGTTTCCCAACTCAGTGCACTGGGATTCAACCTCGCAGCCCTGAGCTACAGCCCAAAGTCCATCCTCACCCTCAGTTTCCAGACCTTGTCACCAGCCCTGAACTTCCTGCAAACCCTCCAAAACTCTAGAGGATGCTTTCTGAAGGGTAATGGCTCTGAAATTCTTGTGCTATGGGTTCTGTCAAGCTTCTTGGAAGCAAAATGGGTTGTAGTGCTCCTCTGGCCTATGGCCTTGGGCTAGAAAAAGACCTGGTCAAGGGTCTTCTCAAGAAACCACAGTTAGGGGAAATGAAAGAAAGGGGTGGATGGATGTTGAAAGAGTAAAAATGATGGTTTATGCTTCTTGTGATTAAAATTCTGTTTTTGTGTTGTGCCCACCACTGGTATTTGTGTGTCCTTTTGGCACATGGCTGCATCTACACCCACACGTGTGTGACAAGAGCTTTGAGTTAGCCCCGTTGGCCCATTTTCCTGGGTTGGATATATGGCTAAGGACACGTAATGGGGAGTGGGAGAGGTGATTGTACATACGAGTTGTGAAGTTGGTGCTGATGGTCTGGCTGGTGAGAGGCCCGTTGGTGGCGTACATAGAGACGGTGTAGGTAGTAGTGGGCAGGAGGTTGGTCAGCTGGTACTCCTGGTTGACTCCATCCACAAGAATTGTTTCTCCTGCAACTGTAAGTCAAAAGAGATGGCTTAGGTGTTCAAGGTGGTTCCCCAAAATGATTCTGTAGATATGACCTCATGATCAAAAGCACTTATACTGCTGAAACACCATGAGCTATTGTGTGGCAGCTGAGCTGCAGGGGTCATGTTTGGTCTGAAGGATGTCTTATTTTTCCCACAGTCCCTCTGTTTGCCTGATGCTTTCTTTCCCTTCAGTAGTGGGTTTCATGGAGTTTGCGGCACATTAAGTTTCTGTGGGGTAGGTACATGTTTGCCCTTGGGCTGCTGCTGGTGGGCTGGTTAGTAAAGTGGGAGGATTGAAGTCCCCTCCTATGTGGACTGCCATGCTGTGAGGCTTGGTGAGGGGCACTGCCATGGGACATGTGCAGGAGGAGCTGGTGTCTGGGGATGGGGCACAGCAATGCCACCCACCAGCTGCTGTCCTCCTGAAGCAAGGGCTTCTTCCCCACTTCCTCCGTGGAGGGCATCCACTGAACCCTGGGCTTTGGGATGGGGGAGAAGTGGAGGTGAGCTGAAATGGAGCTGCAGCAAAGGGGTGCCAGGTTTCAGCATACCTGCGTGGTGGGTGAGGATGAGGACATAGCTCTCCACCTCTGACAGCGGTGGGTTCCACTGCAGCAGCGCCTCAGTGGGGGTGATGTTGGTGGCTGTGACTTCCAAGGGAGCATCCATAGCTGTATGAGGGACAAATTCAGAGAGTCAGAGGCATTGAGAAACTGGGCTATGAACTGGAAGGGCTTCTTGTGGCCCATCACTCATGGTCTTGCCTTGCTGCCCAGGCACATGTGCCTGCAGAGGAGGTATTGCTGCCCTAGCTGGAGAGCAGAGATGTCATAGCTTGTGCTATGCTGCTGGGCTGCTCTTTCTCTGTTTTCCTGATGCACAGCCTAGGATGTTTGGGTTTTTTCTTAGGTTTTTGAGGAGTCTGAGGATAACGGAGGGTTTTGTTCTTGCAGCAGATGCTGTTTGTGTCAGGGTTTCCCTGGGGATTATTTCTGGAAGTCTGTACTCCCTTTAGGATAGGTTGTCATGGTTGCCCAACATCATATCTTGAGCTTCCCTGTGCTCGGTACACAGATTTAGTACTCCCCTCCACGGCTACCCATGCACAGATGGGAAAAGCTTTGCTTAGACATGCTCCAAAAGTCCACTTGTGAGCCTTGCTTATCATCTCAAGCTTGCATCAGGCTGGCATGAGCTCTCAGCTGCCCGATTGCTACAGCAGGCAAGGGCTGGCACCATTTGACGGCCCGCTGCCCGCCGGAGCTCTTCCCACCTGTGTGCACAGTGATGGAGGCCAGCTCGCTCTCCTCCCGACCCCGCACGCTCTTCACCCCGATCTCGTACTTGGTGGCAGGCTGCAGGTGGCGGAGGGCGTACTCGGTGGCATCGCTGGCGATGGCAGTGCTGTCTGTCCTCCCTGCAGGGACAGGGCCAAGAGCTTTGGCATTGTGGCTGGCCCCGTCCCTGGGGTACAGGAGGTGCTTGGGAGGGGAGGGCAATGCCACAAGCCCCCTCCAGGGCTGATACTGGGGGTAACTGGGCTGTGTGCCCATCACTGCTGGCTTGACCTTTTCAGCATCGTAGGTGAAACTGGGGCTAAGGGAGAGGAGCCAGCAGAGGCAGGTAGGGGAGGGGGGATTTTGGGATTGGGCCCTGAATTAACCCCCCCAGAGGAGGGCATGCTGCAGGGGCTCACTCTCTGTGCCAAGATGGCCCTTGGCTGCAGTGGTCCCTGCCCATCCTCGTCCCAGACACACCGTCCTCCATCCCTGCATCCTCTTGGTCCATCCCAGCTACTGGTGGCTTCGCCCAAGGCATGGGGATGCTGCCTGGGGTGAGGATGATCTGGTGGGTTGCTCATGCCAGCAGATGGAGGGAGGGTGGGCAGCTGCGAGCTTGGGGCATGGGCAAGAATGGTCTGACCCTTACCTTCAGCGGCGCGGTAGGATATTCTATAGTGGTCGAAGGCAGCGATGGGAGGGCTCCAGTAGAGTGTCATGGACTCCTGAGTGACATTGCCCACCCTGAGACTCTTCGGCGCATCGATCCCTGGTGAGATGGAGCAGAAAGCAAAGCTGTGGGAGGCAGGTCTGCTCCCCGTTCCCCCACCCGCCCTCCCGGCAGGGTCCTGTGCCCGGCGGGGGTGTCCTGTGGTACCTGTTGTGATGGAGCCCACAACGGGCTCAGAGCTGATGGCACCATGCATGGCCACCAGCGACACCAGGTACTCGGTGGATGGCTGCAAGCCCGTCAGGCTGGCGTGCCTGCGGGTGCCGTCGAGGGTGATCTGCTGTTCCTCCTCCTTGTCCCGGGGGCTGTAGGTAAGGATGAGGCGGTCTGCTGGTGGGGATGGATCACTCCACGTGACATTCACACTGGAGGACGTCAGTTGGGAGAAGTGGAGCTGCGTGATGGGCCGGACCCCTGCAAGATGGGGAGGGGAGATGCAACCCTGACTGTCTGCAGATCCTGGCCTCTGCATTGTTTCTAGCACTTGTATGGGAAATACCCAACAGAGGTGGCAAAGCTGCAGCTCTGAGCTCTCTATTAATCTGAAACTGTGCTGGGATTGAGAGGCAGAACTGGGAGGGGAAAAAATGGTGATTTTCTCAGTTCTGCCTGCAAACACCTTCCATCCCAGACCCATATGGTCAGTGGTGGGGCTGCCCCACTACAGATGATATGTACTGTCTGAGCTTCTTGACTGCAGGCTTTTCACCCAAAGGTGCTTGTGAGGTCCCTCAAGTCTTGTTTTTTCCTTCCTATGGATACACAGACCCCCCCTGACCACAGAGGACAGCATGGGCTGGCTGTTCCCCTAACCCTGCCTCATCCTTATAGGAGCCTCCAGCCAAACCAGGATGCTCAGAGCTGCTGGTGAAGTTCCTCAACACTGGTAGGGACATCCTCCTTCTGAGGTCAAGGGACCTACTCCTGTGTGGAAGCATTGCTCCCAGCTCTCATCGCCATCACCACCTCAAGGGTTTTGGTGCTGGACATACAATGGGCTGGCAGAGGTGCCAGTGTGGGGTGGTGGTCTGTGCCCTTGTCCCCATCCCAACTTGTCTTTCTCTACCTGTGAAGGCATCCACGGTGGCCTCCAGGCTCTGCTGGCGTCCCCTCTCGGCGATGATGGAGATGGTGTACTCTGTCCCGGGCTCCAGCTCTGAGAGGGTGAGCTGCGACTCGTCCCGGTGCACTGTCACTTCGGAGGCCATCCCTGAGGCGGGAGTGAAGGTGATGCGGTAGTGGTCGATGGGACCCATGGCTTTGGTCCAGGCCAGCGAGATGGACGTCTCTGTGGAGGCTGTCACCAGGAGGTCCCGGGGGCTGTCAAGCTCTGTGGGAGAGGGTTGGTGCAGACCTTTGTCCCCATGCACAGACTGTCCCATGGGGACATCTGAGCCATAGGAGCCAGCTGTGCTTGGAGCCATGGGGCCAAACTCACCGGTCCTGGCGTTCATGGTCGCTGGCACGCTCTGCTGGCTGTCCATCACAGCCGAAATCCCGATGCCGTATTCTGTCCCTGGCACCAGATCTGCCAAGGGGTGCAAAGGACACAAAGGGGCATGAGCGCAGGACCTGGCTGGGTGGCCTTGGGGTGTGACCCCCACCTCCCACTGCTGGGGACAGGGGGGACCCTCCTGAGCATCCCTGGCATAAGCAACCCTCCCATGGGTCAGCAGTTCTCTGCATGTTGCAGAAGAGCTGAGCTTTTTTTAAAAGCCTGTGGATGCCTTTGGACAAGGAATTTTGATTTTTCTAGCTCAGAAATAAGCAATTTTAAAAAGTTGTTGCTGAGGTCTGCTGTAATTGCTGGCATCGAGACAGAAATTGGGTGTGTGAGCTGAGATGGGAACGATAAAGTTGCTATATTTGTTTCCAAAGTGATTCAACATCAAATACTGTCACAGGGCTGGTGTTTTGATGAGAAGTAAATGATGAGAGCAGATGAAATGCACGCTAATTGGGAAAGGCGCAG
Source organism: Pterocles gutturalis (assembly GCF_000699245.1). Classification (NCBI taxonomy): domain Eukaryota; kingdom Metazoa; phylum Chordata; class Aves; order Pterocliformes; family Pteroclidae; genus Pterocles; species Pterocles gutturalis. The sequence goes on from NW_010101412.1 coordinate 17,907, forward strand.
TCTTTCTGGGAGCCGAAGCAAGCGCCGCTCCTTGGGGTGGACATATCCTCTGGTGCCTCTCTCTAGGGACATGGGGATTGAGCTCAACCAGCTCCTTTCCTGTGCACTTCTTGCTGATCACTATTTTATCTCCATGGTACATCTCCTGCCTCTGCCTGTCACTTCTGCTTGGTTGCTGGTGGCTTTATTCCCCTCCTCCTTGCACTTCATGGTCTTTCCCATGGGGTCAGAGAAAGCCATAAGCCCTCCAGCCCATCCTCACCCTGCCTTGCCCAGGGACAGCATCCCCTGAAGCAACCAAAACCTTCCCCGGGAGGTCAGGAGGGAGGGAAACCCCCATCCCCTGCTCCTCTCTTCTCCCTATGGTGCAGTCTTGGTGCCAGGGCAGGGGGTGAGATGGACCCCCTTTGCCCCTGACCAATACATGTCAGAAGTATCCTGGGAAGGAGGAGAAGGAAGAAATGAGCAGGAGCAAATAAAATGATGCCTTTTCTATCAGCTCTTTTGGGCAGAGCAAAATTATGGATATTTCTGTGCCAATGCTGATTTTTGAAGAGAGATGTATGGGGCAGGGCAAGGCTCGCTACATTTTTAGGCTTAAATCTTTGATAAACTCTGCTCAGTGCCATTCCTTGCTGCTTTTCCTGCAGGCAGATGAAGGCAGCCGAAGGAATCACTGGTTGCTTTCATGCCGTGGATCCCACCAGGTCCCGGGTGGCTGGAAACCCTCCCCGACAGGATTTGCACCATGTGCAACAAGACCTTGGAGGACAGGGCAACCACGTATGTAACAAAGCTATGAGAGAGCCTCATGTGCCATCCGCATTATGGCCATCCTGGCTTTACTTTTTTGCCAGCAGAATGTTTTTTGGGTTATTTTCTGCTATAATTAGGTTTTTTTTTTTTTTTAATTTGTTTGCTTATTACATAGTACTCTGGGAGCTGGAAGCATTGCACTTCAGTGATGATGGAGGCACTATATAAATATTGCTCACTGCTATAAACTTCAGACTCTGTATCTCTGAAGCTTGCTCAAGGGGGGGTTTCTGTTATCCCTGCCTGAGTCTGGCAGCAGCCAGGCAGTGCTGGTGCTGTCAGGTAGACACTTAGCAGCTTTTTAAAATTTTTATTGAGAGAAAAGAGAGCCTTCATGTTGTCTCTTCCTCTGAGGCAAGCTTGGACTCTGCTGTGGGTGTCATTGCAGTTTAGGTCACAGAATCACAGAAGAGTCTGGGTTGGAAGGGACTTTAAAGACCATTGAGTAAGGGATCATGGGCAGGGACACCTCCCACCAGCCCAGGTTGCTCAAAGCCTCATCCAGCCTGGCCTTGAACCCCTCCAGGGATGGGGCATCCACAGCTTCTCTGGGCAACCTGGGCCAGTGTCCCACCACCCTCATAGGGAAACATTTCTTCCTGATATCTCATCTAAATCTTCCCCCTTTCAGCTTAAAATCGTTACCCCTCGTCCTGTCACTTTACTCCCTGATCAAGAGTGCCTCCCCACTGGGGTAGTATTGCACCTCTACCCTGGGGAGGAGGATTTGGCCCATTTTTAGGGCTCCTTCTCACCTAGAAAGGCAGTAAATGCCTAGAGGAAAGCTCTCAGGGGACCAGCACTGGGTCTCTGATCCCTTGCTGTCCCCCTCCATCTCATCCTGCTTCTCCATGCACGTCTGCATCATGAACACAGTGGAAACTATCCCTGGCATTTCGCTTTTCCGCATACCACATCTTTCAAGCTAACTGCTCAGATTGCTTTGCTGCTCTCCAGCCTTTCCTGTGACTTGGTGCCGCTGTATGTGTAACTTCACATTCAACTTTCCCCCTGAACTTGTTCCTATAGATCCATACAGCAGAGGTGCCTGAGCCCTCTTTTTGCTGGAGAGGTCCCAGGAGGGCAAAGGGAGTTAATGTGGGAGAACCTGGTGTCCTGCCATACTGAAGACCTTCAGGGTGGATGAGTGGTCTTTTTTGTATGTGTCTTTGCTTTGCTCAGAAAAATGCTACTGGAGCTGCAAATCCAGCATGAAAGTGGTTGTAGTTGAAAGAAAGGAAACCAGATCTCACTCGATGCTTCGCTGTGTTGCTGCAAAAGGTGTTTGGGACTTCCCTGTCAGTGAGAGGTGGGTGGTGTTTGCAGGACTTGCTCAAAAATAGCATCCCTGGGTGTGGGTCTGCTTTGTGTGCAGTTTAGAAAAAGGCAACAAACTCGGGCAGCCTGGATCCCCATCACTGCCTATGGGGCACCAGCATGTGCAGCTCTTTCCCAGCAAGGAAAAGAAGGGTGAAATAATATTTTCCTCTAGAATATCCTCAGCCTAAAAAGCCGCCTTCTCCCCATTTCTCACTCTGCTCCTTGGCAGCTCTATTTGCAACCTGGACAGACCCTTGCTTTGCTGGGAGGTGCATCGCTTGGCTCATGGATAAGCAGTGCCCAAATCCAGACCCACAGAAGGGAGAATGAGCTTCATCCCAAGGGAAACCTTTCTGGTAACTAGTAAACTCCAAAACAGCCTCAAATATGTGCCAGCATAAGGACAACCAAGCATCAGTGCTGACTTGGGCTCTCCATTGCCCTTCCTGCTTGCGAGGAGGAGGAGGAGGTGGAGGAAGGGTGCATGCATACCTGCAAGGGTGGCCCGGGTGGTGGGGCCGGTGTCGCGGGGCACCAGGACTTCGTGGTAGTGCTCCCCGGCCAGGGTGCTGTAGACCACCCTGTAGCTGTGCGCCTCGGCCTCGCTGTTGTCCCAGGTGAGCTCAAGGCTGGCGGGCGTCCGCGCGCCCACCCGCAGGTTCTTGGGGGCATCGATCTCTGTGCGACACAAGGGAGAGAGGCACCGTCTCACCGCTGGGCACTGGGGATGCACCCCGGAGCCTTGGCGTAGCTGAACAGCAGCAGAGGGGTACCCGGGAGTTATGTCTGTGAGGTCCCGTGTGTGGTTCCTCCTTCTTGGGGCATGTCCCCACAGAAAGGGCTGGGGCATCGGCTGTCACCTCCTGCTCAGCACAGACCTGGAGGTGGAGGTTCCACCCATGAGACTGATGGGAGTGCTGGGGCATTCACAGCATCCCTCAGTAAGTTGCTTCGGGAGCTGATTGCATGTTATTTGGAAAAAAAAAAAAGTTTTCTCCTCTATATGAGAGTAGGGGAAACTGAGGCAGCAGAAGAAGAGCTCTGTAGCAGCTGTGCATTGGCCTGAACTGCTCTTAGACGAACCTCGAGCATCTTTACAGGCTCGTTCATACTCAGATATTGCCCAAAGGGTTTGTTTATTAGTGCTGCTGGGGCTGTGCACCAACTCTGCTCTGATCTGCACAATAAACCTCTCGTGTGAGCGATGGGTTGGTGCTGGGCAGGGGCTGGGTGCCAGCAGACAGGGGGTAATTACTGCTCCTTCATGGACCTGGGTTTAGGGGGGGATTTTTTATGTTGCCTTTTAGAAATAAAGCAAGGAAGGCCAATGCAGCAAATCAGTTGTAGTGAACATCTCGTCCGAAATATATATCTATAGAGATATACACGCACACAATTCACACACTGCAGTTCTTGTAATAGGAGCCTAGTATCCACCAGTAACGTACATGACAAGTAATTTATATATCATAAACCAGCACTGAAATACGTGCTCTACCTCCTCCTTTATGGCACGGTAAATTAAACCTGTTAGCTATCTGCAGGCTTAATGTTAATTAAAGTTTTACCGACCAGTTAGGGTTTCACTGAAGATATAAAATAAGATAACCACATCTCTGAGCTGCTTTCAGCCGCTTGGCTGCCGGTTCCTCAGGCAATGCATCTGCCTCGGCTCTCAACGCTGAACGGGAGCGAGCATCACCTTGAATTCAGACCTGTGCTTGCTGATTTGGTGCTTTGGAGAATTGCATGTTGATCTACAGGTGCTGTTAAGGGTGTAAACTGCTGGGTTTCACGGCTTTAGACCTGGGCTTAAGCTAAGCTGTGGGTCTGAAAGGGTGTTGAAGGTGGTGGGGATGCACGTTGTGCCCAGCCAGCAGGAGCTGGTGCTGCAGCAGGAGATGGCCAAGGTGGGGTTTGCTTGGGGGTCATCATCTCAGTGCGGGTTTTTGAGTCATCTGCCTGGTTGGTCTGGGGTCACCTGGGGTGTGCTGGGGGCCATGAGAGCATCCCCATGGCGTGTGGTGGGGGCCCATTGCATTGGAGGTTTAGGGACTAAGCAGAAATGTAGGTGCTAGTGCAGGGAGGGCAGAGGATAGTCTTAGGGTGAGTTGAATCATTTGTTCTGCCTTGCTCTGCGCCAGGACGGTGACCGGATGCAAGACACCCGTATTCAGGTGTCTTCATTCAGACCTGCGTCCTAACCGTCGTGTTTTCATTGCACCGCTTCCTCCCAGTACACTGGATTAACCTCCAGCTCACTCACACTGGGGGAAAACCAGGTCACACTAAATCCCAGCTGCAAAGAAAAAATTCAGTTTGGCTCTGGATACGCAAAACCCCACACTTGTTGCAGGACAGCCCGTCCGCAGTTTGCAGCAAGCCATTACTAACTTGTGCCGGTTCTCCCAGCAAAGCCAGCTTAGCTACCTGTGGTGAACTGGGCGAGGACTGGCCGGCTCTCGTTGGCACCCCGCAGGGCGCTGATGGCGAGGTGGTAGCGGGCACCGGGGCGCAGGGCCTGCAGGGAGTACTGGCTGAGGGGGGGCTGCAGGCGGAAGGTGGTCCTCCCCCCCTCCCCATCCGCCAGCCCGTACTTTAGCAGGATGGCGTCCCCCTTGGCACGGGGCGGTGTCCACTCCACAAAGGCCACTGTGTCGGAGACATCCCGCACCAGGATCTGCGTCGGGCCGTCGATGACTGTGGAGGGGGGGGGGAAACCTGTTATTTTTGGGAGAGTTGGATGGGGAAAGGTGGCAGCTTTGGGGACACCAGGCTTCAGGGATGCTTCAACCCAACCTTCCGAGTGGCCCAAGTTAGCTATTAGGGATGAGGTAAAGAGGTGGCACAGGGGAGAGACGTGACCCCCCCCACCCCAAGGTACTCAGGGGGTTTGGTCCTGGTGGGTTCCCAGTCCCTTGTCCCAATCTCCCATCTCTTTCCTGAACCCTCTCCACTTTGCCGATGTCTCCCAAGCTGTGGGCACCAGAGCAGGACCCAGGAGCTCTCTCGTTGATGCCCATTAGAGCTATAATGCAACTCATGCCCTTCTCTCAAGCTGGTTATTGGCTACAATTCCTCCCTGGCTTTTTCAGGATAAAACCTCTTACGTCTAACTGCAGTCCATTTTCTTTGCTCCTAGATAAGTGCTCGTACTTTGTAATGCATTGAAAACCATAGTTTTCCTTTGTGCCCAGCTCTTCAAGCCATTCAAACTGCTTTTATCGATGGTCTCCTTCCACTCAATTTGCTCTTTTCCAAGCATTTCCGTCACTGGCAAAATTTATCAGCAATGATATTATGTCTTTTGAAAGGCGTTGACAATGTGTTAAAAAACGTGGGGCCAAGGACCGATCCAAGCATTGAGAACTGAGGAACGTCTCTAGAAATGTTCCTGCTTCGGTGCCAGCTCCTGGTTTGTAGTTAAGCTGAGAGATCAGCTCGTAAAGCTGTTGACATGTCAGCAGTGGGGAGAGAGGAGAAAATGCAGCTGCTCTGGTGAGTCTTCATAACTTTTTGGGTGGGGGGGGCTACCGTGGCTGTCCACCAAAGCCTCTCACATAAAGGGGTTTTAGCTAAATTCATACTGAGGATGCACTGGGAGACTATTTTGGATATTTCTGCTTTCTTTTGCAGAGAGTTGGGCTCTTTGCTCCTCTGTGTCCCCCAACACTCAGCCTCTGGAAATCTTGGGCTCAAGCCCAGGTGGTGGATACTTTGAGTCCGGCAGGACCTTACGGCTGCACGGATGGATGGATGGGCCATCGCTCCTGTGCTGGAGTATCACTGACATACAGATCCTGCTGGGCAGCCCCTTTTATCACTCATGTGGTCACAAGGTGGGGAAAAAACCCATGCTTGTCCTGTAATTCAGGCTGTACTGCATGCAAGTGCATCTAATGTACTGTATATAAGAGCAAATGACACTACAGAATAAGGATGTGCTGAATGCTGCATCCCAGGGTGGGATGTCCTGGGGCACACGTGCGTGGGCAGGGGTGGGAAGGACCAGGGAGGGTTAGAGAAGATGTGGGGGAATTTGGAGCAGTAGGCTGCATTCTGGGGACCTAGCGCCACTGGAGAAGGGAAGAAGGGTGTTTAGGTAGGAGCTGGATGTCCAGCTTGGCCAGGACCATCCAAATGCTGAATCTCCAACTGTTTCAAGTTGTCCAGTCATCCAGGTGGTGCTGGGAAGCATCAAGTGCCACTTAGCTGTGCAGCATGAAACCATGCCTTTGCTGTTCAATCCCAGCAGAAGGGGTTGAGGCAGAACAAGGATGATGGGGTGTCCTGGTTTCAGCTGGGACAGAGTTAACTTTCTTCACAGCAGCTTGTGTGAGGCTATTTTGGGTTTGTGCTGAGGAGAAGCTGATCATGTACTGATGGTTAGAGCTGCTCCAGGACAGTCAAGGACTTTCCAGCTTCTCTGCTGTGCCAGTGCCTGCAGGGGCAGGAGAAGATGGGAGGGAGCACAGCCCCAGTGACTAGCCCAGGATTCGACCTCAGGTTTAGGATTGAGACACAAATTCACCAATAATTTATTCCATATCATGCACGGCATGCCCAGTATATAGATGAGGCTCTGTCTGGAAGTGCTCTCTCTTACTCCAGGTTGTCTCCCTCTGGGTCACCGCTCTCTCAGGGTCATCTTGGTCTTTCATACACTTGGCCTCTTATCTCTGTTCTGGCATTTTAGTTTCGGGATTCTCCCTGCTCTGGGATCATTAGCCAGGAACAGGCTGAGCCTTGGTCATTGGGTGGTGAGCAGTGTCACTGAGTGTCACTCATTTGTGTATTTCTATATATTACTATTATTATAATCATTATTATTACTTCCAGTATTATTGCAGTTTAGTTATTAGATTGTTCTTATCTCAACCCACGAGTCTCTTTTCACTCCTTTAATTCTCTCCCCCATCCCTGGGACAGGGGAGGGTGAGCAAGCGGCTGTGTTGTGTAAAACTACAACATGGGGGCAAAGCTATGGGGGTACTGCAGAGGAGGGCAGACCCACCAGCATGGGGAGACCTTCATGGAAGGGAAAGGTGAGAGCCCCCCACTCCCTCTGTGCTGCCCTGCAAAGGTCAACCCCTGAGTTTGAAGTACCAGCCTCTCTTTTATTTTTCCTGATTTGCTGGGGAGAGGAAGATTTGGGCTTGACCAGGAGATGTCTCTGCTAAGCCATGTCAAGCTGAGCATGGGGCGGCAGAGCGGGAGGAGAGGACTGTGCCGAGGAAGCTGAGACCTGAAGCGAGGGACCCTCCCTTCCCTCTCACTGCTCTCAAATTAACAGCCTGGAGAGAGCATCGCCTCGTTACAACCCTCCGGCTGCTATTTAAATGCTGTTTCCGTTTGCAACAGCTTGGACGGAGGTAGACGTCTGCCTGGCTGCCAAGGCAGACTGCAGCAGATCTGGCGTGGAGAGCCTCGTCTCCCCCGGGAGCTCTGCCCATCTTCAGCGAGGAGAAGACCCAGTTGAATTTCCTCTAGACTACGGGATGGACCAGTGACTGGCTGAGTAAATTGGTTAGGAGGCAGACGTGCTGTTGCTTGTGGCTCCCTGCCTGGCTGCCTGATTTGCCTGAATTGGTGGGAGCAGAGGGCATTTAGTGGCACAAAAGCAGGTGGGAGTTTTAATCTGTTATATACGAATAGGCAATACATTTATAGAGATGTTTCTTGGGGGTCTCCAGAATGTGAGATTAGCAGCAAAGAGGAATTTATCCATCTGTATAATAAAAGTGGACTTCGCTCCCAACCCCATTAACCTTGCCATGGTTTCTGTGCTTGCAGCATTTCGGGAGGGAGAGGCAAAATCCCACATGCGGAAGCTATTGCTGTGATGCACATGTAGCTTGGGCAGTGGGGTGGTGCCAGTTTTACCCCTGCCCATGCTGTGATGAGCCACTCTTGCTGCTGGGACCTTATTTTGGGGACCAAGCTCTGCGTGCTGCTGTGCTGCCCCGGGGCTGGGCTTACTCACGGGTTGAGACGCTGTCAGAGGTGGGAGGGCTCCTGGCTTGTTCCTTCAGGGCTACCACGGTGACAGTGTACTCTTCCCCTGGCTTCAGCCCCGTCTGGTTGAAGGTGGTGACGGTGCTGGGGAGCTGGGCGATCACACCGCCCTCGTTATTCTGCCAGGGAGCAGAAATTAGCGTTACAAAAACAGGTGTTTTGGGGGGACTGATGCATGGAGCACCCACCTTGTTGGGCTGAGAAATCCTCCCCCATCCCTTCTTCCCCCCACCCACTTCTGTATTTTGTCATATGTGTCCCTGCTGTCCTCCAGAAGAGAAAAGATAATAAACCCGGAGCCTGGGCTGGGCTCCTTTTTCTGGCTATTCAGGTGCCAGGAGCCTTCTGTTGTTCATATATTGGTATGGAACAGTAAGGTCTTTATTTTGGCATCCCCTGCTTTTTAAGTATCTTTATTAAACTCATTATGCTTTGCGGTTTTGCTCTGAAAAAATCCTAAGGCTTTAAGCAACTGCAAATGTCACCTTCCTTGCCAGTGTTTGGACAAAGGATCTTTTCTTGCTGCTGTCTCCACTAATAACACGCTAAACAAATCTTTGCACATAGCTCTCAATTCATATTCATCGCTTTCCTCATTAAACAGGAAATCTTCCATTTTAACCATAAATTGCCATCTTACCTTTCCTAATTTTCTTTTCTAAATCTGTCTTCGCTCCGTCTTCCCCCCCCTCCGCCCCATCCCCAGTGCCCGCAGCAGATGGGCAATCCCCGCCTGACCCGGCTTTCGGGGGGCTGAGAGCATCACGGGGACCACAGAGGGAGGATTGCTCTGCGGGAGGGTGCCAGCATCCTCATGGGGATGCTGAGGACCAAATTAGCATCCTCTTGCCTGCTTTTTGGGAAGGCAGAGCGAGCTCAATTTTGCTCATAGATGTTATTTGTGATGCTGCTGTTATAACTCTGATATTTTTTTTTTCACATTAATGCCTCTGGGACTAGGTTTTGGGTTTATTTGGGGTGTGGCAATGGCTTAGCATTTGCCTGAGTGAGCAGTGAAGGAGACAGCACCCTCTGCCTTATTTTAGGAGAAAAGCTGGTGATAGAGTCCAGTTTCGGCAGCCGATGGGCAGGACCATGACAAATGGATGCAAGAACTTCAAAGCCCTGTGAGCTACATCCCTTCCCCACCCCAAAAACTTGCACATGAAGAACAACCATCCTTTTATCCTTTATCTCTTCCTTTAACTCCTGAAATGTTTCCGGGTGGTTTAAAGTTTTAAGCTTAAAAAAAAAAAACCAGAAATGGGGCCAACAGTTTGTGTTTATTGGCAAGAAAAACCTGTTGCTGATGATTCTGTGGGGGTAAGTTTGCTTCTATCTTGGCGATTCCTCACCCTAAAATGGATTTATCCCCATTTATCTGCTTCAGAGGGATGCTGTTGAGCTTAATTCCCAAGTATCAGTGAAATGTGTGAAACATAGTGATTTTTTTTGCTACCAAAAGCTCTTCCCTGACATTGTCTTATCATTTCGGCTTTTATCCCGACAATGAATGAAAATTACCCCGGGGCTTATACCTGCAGCACCTGAACTTACACTTCTAACACAATTTGCATGTGGATGTACCCAAAATTGCACCTGGATCCTTTCAGCCTTTTCAGAAGCGAGGGAATGAGTTATTTAAAGCCATTGGGCCCTTGCTTCACGCTGTATAATGATATTTTACAGTTAAGAGTCTTTAAAACTTTGGGGCCAAGTTCTGCAGTTCTCCATTGCCCAGAGCTGCTTTTGACTCCAGCGAGGGTTTTGTACAAGTGAAAACGGCATAATTAAGCCCTTAATCAGCATTTCTTTTACTGCTGGGGCTTGAATGCTCTTGTAAAGAGGCTCCATATACAATTGAAGCTATACTTATGGCTAAATGGTGTAGAAATTATGAATATAGATTAAATACTTGATGTACAATTTTTGTTGCCGCACATAGAAAATATGCGATATTTAGGGCAACGTTTTCATCCTTTCATCTTTTCTGGCACAGATTCTACCTGTTCATCACCGCAATTAAAATTCCATGGCAGGGATTAGCAGCGTGCGTGACTCAGGGATGCTGAAGGTTGTTGTCTGAGAGCCGGCAGCTGCTGGGTTCGATCTGGGCTGCTTTGGGTAGCTCAGCATGCAGAGAGAAGGGGTGAGGAAGAGGAGGAGGAGGAAGGGTCACAGCAATGGAGATGGAAGGGATAAAAGAGGGGCTGACAGCAAGAGGCAGCGAGGCTGGAAGGTTTACTTGTTTATATGCTCATCTCTTGATTTTATTGGGGAATTTATTTGAGGACATGTAAGTCTTGCCACCAAAGGCTACCAGGGAAACACGCAAGCCGGCAATTTGGGGTTGAGGCATCTGGGGTTGTCTGATGTGAAGCACTCAGATTGCAAACAGAGGTCTGATTTTTTTGGGGTTTTTTTTTTGGGGGGGGTGTAATTGGAAGTGAATTTAGGATCCGCTCGCTTAGTGTTTGTAGGGTGACGGGGGGTAGCCTGTGATGGCTTGGGTGCGCTGGCAGTACCTTGGGGATGAAGCTGATCTCCCAGCCGTCGAAGGGGAAGGAGAAGGGCTCCCACTGCACCTCCACTGTCGTCTCTGTGATGGTCTTGAACTTCAGCCCCTGCGGTGTGGCGAGGTCTGGAAGGGAGCAGGGGGTGGTGAGCAGAGCAGGATGGGTGTGCGGGTGCCACTTGTCCCCACCCTGCCCCCTGCAGCTATTTTGTTATGTGGGCAATGAAAACGGGACCCTTTTGATAGCTGTTATCAGAGTCATATCTCCTGATGTACAGCATCATAACCTCTTGCTGCGCTATTGCCCATGTCTCTGGGATCCGTCACAGGGAACCCATCCAGGAGTGGGAGGGGAACCTGTGACTTCTGTGATATATCGCAATATTTTCTATGGGGAAAAAAGTATAAGATATTTTGGGCCATATTCTGGGGGCTTTGATCAAACACTGAAAGCTTCTTTGATTTTCAGTCATTCACGTTTTCATCTATTCTGAGTCTTTATGCAGAGAGTGGACACATTTCCCTCTCTCCTATCTCCGAATACAGATCTAAATGGAGATAAAAATATCACCTTTTTTTTTTAAGGCTCAATTTTCTGCTGCTAGAAGGTTTTTATGGAAAATGTGAGGAGCCAGCCTGAGCATCACCTCTGGTTATGCAGGTACCAAGTGACAAATGCAGCAGGATACTTACTGGTCATCACCTTGGAGGTAACAGGGATGCTCAAGACGTCGCTGATGACCGCATAGACGCTGATGTTGTATGCAACGCCCGGCTCCAGCTCTGTGATGGTGATGCTGCTCCAGTCCCCAGGAACCCGCTGCTGGAGCTGGGTGCCCCCCGGCCCCGCTGGCTGGTACGAGACAACGTACTCGGTGGCTGCCCCAGGGCTGTCCCACTCCAGCTCGATGGAACTGTCGCTGATCCCCATCACTCGCAGGTTTCCTGGAGGAGCCACTGGTGGGAAGGGCAGAGGTAAGGATAGCGTCAGTGTGTGTGTGGTTTATCCTCCTGCCCGGCCGTGGGGAAGAGGGCATGGGTGTGGTGGTGGGACACGGGTGCAGGCTGTGGGCTGGGGGTATGTACTATCTGGGGTTGTATGAAATACCATAGCAAGGCAAAGGCTCAGGAGAACCTGACTGCAGCTTCTGTTGCAGCAAGGGTTTACCACCAATGTTGAGACAAACCTCGCTGGTTCTTTGTTTGTCTCACAAACTTTTGCCCGTGGCATCTCTGGGAACAGGGACAACAGGGAGGCAGTCAAACTGTGGGTTCTGAGCAGGTCCTATGTGACATGCTCTGACAGGTATGGGTTTCTCCCAGGCTTCATGGTGCTCCCACGGGGCTCTGGGTACCTGAAGCCCTTACTCATATGTTAGGATCTGGCTGTCCCCATGCATGCCCCCCTGATACCTGCTGAGCAATCCTGCCCTTCGTAGCCTTCCTCGCAGACGCAGAGACCGTCCTGGCAGACCCCGCGGCCGCTGCAGGCATTGGGGCAGTGCAGCCACCCGCAGTCCTCCCCGGCGTAACCCTCCTGGCAGATGCACGTGCCGTTGGCGCAGTGGCCCTTCCCTGAGCAGTCGTGGGGGCACCGCAGCTGGGAGCAATCCTCCCCGGTGAAACCCTCCTCGCAGACACACTCGCCGTCCACGCAGAGCCCGCGGGAGCCGCAG
>NW_010101412.1:30303-35148 GCF_000699245.1 Pterocles gutturalis
CAGCCGGTGGGGCAGCGGAGCTGGGAGCAATCCTCGCCCCCGTAGTCGTTGTCACAGATGCACTGGCCCTCCAGGCAGACGCCGCGGCTGGAGCATCCCCTTGGGCAGAGGGGTTCGGAGCAGTTGGTGCCTGCCCAGCCCTCCATGCACACACAGCTGCATGACTCCAGGCTGAAGTTCCCGTGGCCGCTGCACTGTGGGGTGTAATCCAGCTGCCCTGCAAGGACGTGGGACCCAGGGTCAGAGCCCACCGGGTGGGAGGTGGAAAAAGGTCAGTGTTGGCCCCAGCTCAGCCTGTCGATGGGCTGTGGGAAAGCGGGGCAAGATGTGGGGCAAGCAGGGGATGGTCCTCTCTCTGGTTGAGCATGGCCAGCTCTGGGGAGCTGCTGGCTTCAGGGATGGCAGGGGCAGAATTGGTGACATGGACTCATACTAGGGTGTGGGGGGGGTCCCCAGGAGTTTGTCTGTCCCCTTGGGAGTGTTGGCCTCCATGGCTATGGGTGCTATCAGCCTTTTTGGAGTGCAGGTGCTCCCTTTGTTTTTCTTTAGCCCAGGTTGATGGGAACCTCCCTAGACCTCTTACTGGGAAAAAGCCTCCCTTGGCCAAGCCCTCTGCACCAGCCATAACCATAACAAGCTCCTGTTGTCTCCTTCTATAGGTGAGAGATCCCAGTCTGCTCACACTCTCTCTCTACAAGCAGCTTTGCACCCAAAGACATCATCTTTGTCCCTATCGTGGTGAGACCGGTTAAGATGGAACTGTTGGCTTTGCACAAAGTATCAGGAGTGTGGGCATGCTGGGGTTGTGGGAAAGTGGGGAAAGCCCACAACCACCACCTCTGGTGTCCCCCCTTTACCTGGCAGCCTTGCACAGGATGCTCTGGGGCAAGAAGGGATGCATGGGGACGAAGGCAGCAGTTCCTCTGATATTGCCAACGCTCCCCTCTTTTGCCCCTCAACATGCACCCATTACTCCAGCTTGGAGTTTACCCCAGCCAGGAGAATTTTCCCTTGCTAATTTTTACTGCTTTTCTTCCCCTTGGGAAACCTCTGCACCATGAAGACCCCAAGCTGCAGGACTTTTTGTTCCCTAAGTTGCCCATCCTAGCTGAGCCTCCTGAGCAGCTCTCCCTACGGCGGGTCCAGCAGATGCCCATGTGAAAGGGGTTTGGTGATGTGCTGTACCAGACAGACCTGTTCTCTGTGACATCTAGTGATAGGACAAGGGGCAACGGGTGCGAGCTGGAACATAGGAGGTTCCACTTGAATATGAGGAAAACCTTCTTCACAGTGAGGGTGACAGAGCACTGGAACAGGCTGCCCAGAGAGGGTGTGGAGTCTCCTTCTCTGGAGACATTCAAAGCCCGCCTGGATGCGTTCCTGTGTGATCTGATCTAGGTGTCCTGCTCCGGCAGGGGGATTGGACTAGATGATCTTTCGAGGTCCTTTCCAATCTCTAACATTCTGTGATTCTGTGATTCTGTGTTTGGGTTACTTCACGTGATGCTTCCCACCTAAACTGTGAATACTGGGAATGACGATCAGGTTCTCTTCCAATCTCAGCCTCTAGTTAAGTTGTCAAAAGAGGAGAGAGGATGCTTGTAAGTGTGGTGGAAGAGAGCAGCTGTCCTTGGGGAAATGCCTTGGGCGGTGGGGTAGGGATCCTGATCTCCTCTGCAGTGCAGTGAATTGAAAGCAACTCTGGTAAAAATAAATGAAATCGTACTCCAGTTTTAGCTCAGCACATCTGTGATTGGAGTGGAGACTCCATCAAGCGATGGATGCTTAATGGCATGGTAGTAACTTAAGTAGGCCCAGCACAGTTTTAAATTAATTCATTTAAAACAGGTTTTTCCCATTTGGTTTCCTACTTGCTTTTAACCCTTGCTTTGCACACACTGGTGGCACATGTGGGTGTTTTCCATTTTTTTCTTTTTTTTTGTTTAATGCAGCCAATGACTGTTGCATCAGTGGTGGTGGTGGGGATGCAGGCTGAGCCCACAGCTGGAAACATGCTGACTTCCACCAGCTGCATGGGAGATATCTGCCTGTGTTGTGTGTGCTGTCCTCGTTTCTCCCTACCCAACCCACACACCCTCAATCCAACCCTGTTGACCTGAGTGTGGGTTGCTCCCATTTCATTTTACTGAGATCTCAACAGAGAAGAGTTGGGGTACCACAGAAAAATCACACTTGTAGCTGCAAAACTTTGAAAAAGGGAGCAGGCATTGGGGAGGCAAGGGTTGCTCTTAATTTTTTTTCTTCCCTGTTGTTATTCTTGGCCTGACAAGTAGTTTTCCCCTGGAAAGACACCCTGTATGTCTCTCTGTGCTTGGTGGCCTTTTCCTGCGAGGAGCCCCGGTGTGTCAGAGCCCCAAGGGATGGATGCCCTTTGGGGCAGCCCCTCGTACCGACCTCCCCAAGACGTAAGGAAAACCATCAGTGTGCTAGCTCCCCTGCTGTCTCTAGCCCAAACCTTTCTTAACCCATCTCATTTCAACCACATGCTGCTTCCCTGGCTCTGAGGAACCGCCACGGTGAAATGAGAGGCCGTCTTTGATGGGGTAACCCTAACAGGGGCTCTCAGGAAGCTTCACAAATGGTACGTGTGGTTATTCAGATGAAGTATCCTGTTGATTTTGTGCCTTTGTTATAGGCTTTGTTTGCATCTTTCATGGCAACAGCAGTAATTCCCTGTAGCTTTTATTATTTTCTTTTTTTTTTATTTTTTTAAACTCAGCTTTCCATACACATTCACTCCTCCTACAGAGAAGATGAAGGGGTTTATTGACGGCCCCCGTGGTGCTGCCTTCAGCCCAGGGCCAGCTTAGGAGAGCAGCAGCTAAGTCTCTCCTCCCTGTCCCACGCACAGTGGTGGATCTCTAACAGCACTGCAAGGATTGAGGGGCCGGGACATCACCCTGCTCACCCCTTACCTGTGGTAACTATCTGTAACGGGGCTTTAGCTCTGGCCGTTATGGGGTTTCTGCAGAGAGCAGGGCATAGGGGCTCAAGCAACCAATCCTTCCCAGGGATTTTCCTGCCATGCAGGACCTAAGCCAGGCTTTTCCCTAAAGCCTCAGCCACATCATGGGTGAATGTAGGTTTTCCTCCATCGCCACTCTGAGTTGCATCACTGGTTTTGTGTTTATATCTCCTGCCTTTGGCTTAAGCCCTCAGTCCCCAGCAAGAGCTAACAGGATAGCTTTACTACCTGTGGCTGCATTTTCTTGGCAGCAATTGGAGTTGCATTGGTCCCGGAGGATGGAGACCTCCCTCTCCAGCATCTCAATCCTGCTCAGCAGCTCCTGCAGGGACGGGAGGGAGGTAGAGCACTTGCAGGCCTGCTTGGGCAAGTTTATCTTGTGGGTGAAGGTGACCCGGCTCTCGCTGTCGGAGGTCTGCTCCGCGTACTCGGCCAGCCGGTCGTCTTCTGAACTCACCTCCTCGGCCGAAGACTTGAACATGGATGAGCAGCAGCTGTCCAGGGGGATGTTGATGTTGTAGATGTGGTGGAAGACCATGGGCTGCTCTTTGATGGGTGGGCTGCAGTTGGCAAGGCCACCCTCCTCCACCACTGCTGGCCTCTCAGCTGGCTCTGTTGTCACCTCCAGCCGGCACTCAAAGGGCTTGAGGACGGCACCCAGCAGAAGCAAGTTGAAGCTGATGAGCACGTTTCTCAGGACTGGGTTTTCACTGTCTGTCCCCATTTTTTTTGGGAGAGGGAAAAGCCTTCTAAGCCAGCCTTGGTCAGCCGAGTGCGGGGAGGACCTGAGGACACAGAAGAAAAAGAGCATGGTTGGTGTTAGCCCTGAAACTGTGCTCAGCTTAGAGAGACCAGTGTTTCTGGGCAAAGTCATCCAGAGAGATGTGAGGCCGACTCGACCTGCACACAGTCCTGCTGCCTTTGGTGGAGCCTAGATCAGCCCCGGGTGGAGCCCATGGCTGGTGGGGAGACCCTGGTGCCGCCCTTGAACTATGACAGAGGCAGATTCTTGTTGCTTTTTTTTTTTTTAAAAAGAAAACAGTTGATCTGGTACCAACAAAGCACCGAATACACGTGTTTTCAGGAGAAACACCCTGGATGGGATCTACTTTCAGTGCCACATCAGTACAGTGTGTAGGGTCCAAAGGGTTAACATACGGGTGAGGGTGATGCATCCCTGCCCTCTCCTTTGGTTGCCTCTGGTGCCCCAGGAGCTGCACCCAGGGTTGCTAAGCTTCCTCCAGTAGCTATAGGAACGGCAGCCTGGATGTTAAACACCGTTAAATTACACCATGCAGGCTCCAGCTTGTTCGGGTTGACGCTCAGAGCAGACAAATCCTTCCCATTAAAGTGGCTTCACCCCCTGCCCATGCTCTGGATTACAGGTTAACCTTGCCTTGATTTGGAACAACACAACTTCTCGTTCTGGTATTGACTGCGAGCCCCCGGGTGGTAATCTAGCCTCCGAGGACCACATTTGTCTCCAGCCTAAAATCACTGGTATCAGCCCAGTTGTGCTGGGGATGGATTTGCCCCCATTATTCTTGTCGGGACTGTTGTGTGCTGGCCAATACTTAATGCCAGCTGGTTTGCCATGAGAAATCGCTGCCTGGTCTATCAGAGGATAGCACTATAGGGGCAGGCGAGGCTGTGTCTGCAATGTCATTGTGCCCTCTTTACCTTGTGTTTGCTTTGCAGGAGGTGGTTTACATGCAGTCCAAGCATGTCCATGCGGGAGTGGGGCTTCTTGGAGGGCATGTTGTGCTGTGCTCAAAGGCTCTTGGCTGAGCCCTGGCACTGCTTCGGTGTTGGGACAGCTAATTAAATATAATTATTATAATTAAATTATAGATTCATAT
>NW_010101413.1:0-27106 GCF_000699245.1 Pterocles gutturalis
CAGAGCCCTGTGTTGGGGTAGGGAAATGCCGGGTTGCTGGGCTTTCCCCAGGCCTCGCCGGTATCTGCTGTCCTGGGGGTGTTACAGAGGTCTGAGGCAGCAGGGAATGGCTTGGGGGGGGCGGGGGGAAGGAGGGGATGGCTTGGGGGGGCTGGGGAGAAGGAGGGGTGCTGGGGGCAGGGGATCCCTCCCTTTCCAGGCTGGTTGCAGCCTTTGCTGTCTGGGTTTGGTATCAGTGCTTGTGCAAACGTGTGTGTGTACAAAGTCTGCCTGCCTGGGTGTGCGCTGGCTGCCCTTGGTGGTGCAAGTTCTGGTGATTGTTGCTGTGTGAAAGCAACTTCCCCCTCCTGGCTGCCTTCCTGCCCCACCAGTGGGTGCACCCTTCTGTGTGCCCGGGCACACTTTCCGGATGTGTGTAAGCCCCTTAACTAGTCATCTGAGCACGTAAAATCTGAAACTCCTTGGGGTAAGACTCTGTGGGTGCTGTAGCATGCTTTGGAAAATGTTTTCC
This sequence comes from Pterocles gutturalis, assembly GCF_000699245.1. Lineage (NCBI taxonomy): Eukaryota > Metazoa > Chordata > Aves > Pterocliformes > Pteroclidae > Pterocles > Pterocles gutturalis. The sequence goes on from NW_010101413.1 coordinate 512, forward strand.
CCGCTATTAAATCCCTAGGTGCTCTCTGAAAAGAAGCTTTGGAGGGTGTAACAGGGTATGGCTGGGTAGTTTGGTCAAAAGCACTGACCTGCTGGTGACCTCAGACCATATTTCTTCCAGAGATGAAGTAAGTTGTTAGAGAATGTCCTTGGGGTGGTACGTCACCAACATTTAGGTTTGTGTTGGGGTTACTCCTTTGGGATACAAATAGCCTCTGTCCTTTGGAGAAATGTAAGAGACTGCAGCTCCTCCCTGTTCGCTATTATTTGACCTCAAGGGCTTCCCATGGTAGGTTTTTTTTTTTTTTCCTGTTAAAAGTTTCACATTTGGTATTACTGGTTTGCTTTCATTAGTAGCAACAACAGGATTGGGCACCTCTGGTGGGACTGTTAGTGTCAGGAGTAGGCCTGCTTGATAGGACACTAGAAAATACAGAAAGTCTTAAGTCTTCCAGGACTGCAGATGTTGGTGGACATGAAATTATACTAATTATGCTAAAAAAAACCTTTTGTTAAGTACACCTCCTGCAGACAGGGTCATAATTGATTGATCCCTTGTAACCCTGACAGTTGTGTGTCCTTCCCAAAGACTTGTGAGATGGAAAAGTTGAAAGATGTGAGAAGGCAGCAGAGTGTGTGTATGATTCCTTGTGACAAAGCTGGTGCAGAACGGTACTTTATGGGAAGTACTAAAGTCTGTGTGCTCGGTCACATGAGGAAGGGGAATAGTTTTCCACCCGTTTTAAACATCTGCAGAATCGCTTGCTACTAAATGCTGCAGGAATTCAAAATGCTGCGTTGCGACACTTTTCTTTCCGATTTGCCCTTTATTGACCTTGAGTGGGTTTTTCTCATAGAAACCGATACAGAGTTTAATCCAAAAGTCGGTTAAAACCAAACCAAAGCTAACATCTACCCACTGAAAACACAGACAGCAGGTTCATAGAGCGACTTTGCAAATCCACTTGCTTTCACAGCCAAGGACAAGCTTGATGGAGGAAGTGGGGTGGAGCAGGGCAGGCGCTCCAGTTCTCTGCTTTTTTTATTGTTTTTTTTTTTTTTTTCAAGGATTGTACTTGAAAGCACAAAGTTTGAATGAAAGATCTTGACCCAAGGTTTGGAGGCCCACCTAATTCTGAGCTTTGGTCAGGCCAGAGTTGTCAATATTGTCCCTGGGTGGGTTGGTGACAGTGGGGCTCAAACCCAGGACTTCTACCTTCCAAAGCGTCGATTTCTGGTTTATTAAAAGCCCTGTTGTGTTTGGGATGAGGAGCAGGTTTACCTGTGTAGCCCAGCTGAGACAGGGTGAATTTTTGCTGTACTTGCTATGGGTTGTAAGAGGATAAACTTCTAGGGGTGAATTGAATGTAAACTTTTTCCTAAACTGCGTGTTTTCACTGCATTTAAAAAGAAATGTGATTTTTTTTATCTCTCTGATAACAAGTTCAAAAAATAAATGCTCCAAATTCTACTTTTTTTATTTAAAAAAACCCAAGCAAATCTTCTGATGGCTCCTGCCTGTCAGACTCCTTCCTCTTGGGAGCTGTGGAGATAAAGCCTTTCCAAGCTGTCTGCTGCTGATCAGGATTTTCCAAGCTGCTGCACGGTGACATTAGCAAGCCCCCCTGCTTCATTTCCCCATTCCCACACCCTTGTCCCCAGCCCCACAAAGACCCGGCGTGTTCCTCACTTTAGGTTCTGTCCAGTCTACATTCCTAACAAATCTTTCAAGCTGTGGTTTTACAAAACTATGCTGGGGGTGGGCAGGAGGATGTAGGCTCAGGCTGCTGGGAAGAAAAAAAAAAAAAAAAAAGAAGGAAATATGGTGTGTTTTTGGCTATTTTATTTTGTACAAGTCCTGTTTGAAATGTGTTGTGAGCTGAGTGGCTTGCTGAAGAAGGGGAGAGGCTGGAGCTCTTTAGAGATACCACTGCTGGGGTTTGAAGTGATGAGTTAATAGGAAAGTTCTTTTAAGCAGAGTATAAAACTGGTTTCCCTGTGGGTAATGTGACACGGTGAACAGAAACGGTGTATTTTTAAGTTACAGCTCAGAAGGCATTCGTGAGTGGTGATTCATTAAAAAGAATACAACCTTTATGATAACTACCAACCCAGTTTCTCAGCATGCTTTGAATATATCTCATTCTTCAGGGCTGGTCTAGGAAAAGTTGATTTCATTCACAAAGCTTAGATAATCGCAGAGTGTGGGTGGAGGGGTAAAAACTTCACTGATTGCCTCATATGCATAAGGTTACAGCAGCAAATCCATCTCCCTTTTTTTTTTAAATTTTTTTTTGTGGTGATAAAAGAACAAAGAAGGTTGTTAGGATTAATGTTGCCACAAAATCAGGTTAGTTTTCTTTGACAGACTCTAACAAGGAAGATTTCAACAAGTCTTAAGACTTGGCTTTAATCCTTCTAGATAGTTTCTGGACACAAATGTTTAACTTTAAGGCTTCTGTTTTGTCTCTGCTAGGTTTGATGATAATACTTAGCCCTTGGTCATCCAGCTGAGCAAAATACCTTGCTGCATGTGCTGCACGAGTCGGTCACAAACCAGGAAAAGGATTGAAGAGCAATTGTGTTTGCGTGTGTCGTGTATAAAATTTCTGCTGTCCCCGTGCAGAGCAGGACACCAGCACCCAGCAAAAACACGCACCGCCAAAAGCTGCTTCTGAGGGTTAAAAGAGCCAGAACCGGCCCCTGTCTGATAGCTCAGCACTGGCTTTGCTCCTTTATAGAGTTTCTAAAACAACGCTGCTCAAAACACGCAGGAGGCAAACCAAAAGTGATGCTTTCACTGCGAGGAAATGCAGGAAAGCAAAATGCAACTATTTTCCCACCCTGTCTTATGGTGTGTTACTGTTTTCAGTGGCACTCTTGCTTCTGATGGAATCTGTAGTAAGAAATTGTGTATTTGAGTATTTATTCTCACTGTGCAAGGATAAATATTTGTGAGATCAGGCCCTTAGTTACTGCGGATTAACATTTATTTAAATATTTTAGGTATTTATAAACACTGGATTTAAAAAAAGGCATGTGGAAATGGCTTCTGGGTAATAAGCAAATGACTGCTCAGAACAGAACCACCCTGGTGACATTTACTTCCTTTGTATTTTTGCAACTCTGTGTAATAAAGAGGCCATGTGTTTTCTTTTGGAGTAGGGGAAGCTGCCGGTGCTGCAGATCAGGCTTCACTGCAAAGGGCGTGCTGGCTGACAGGAGCTTCTACAGCAACTTACCAGATTCAGGCCTGATTCTCATTTATATAAGGTTTGGTTTTTCATCTGAAGGTCTGCAGGATATTTTTTTTTCCTGCCTGGGAGGCAGTAGAGGGAAGGTTCCTCCCAGAAGAGCTGAAACGTGAACTTCCACGTTATTTTGTTGAGCAAGCAGTGCAAAGCGTTAATCGCATTCTCCATCCCGAGCTCGCCTTCGCTGCAGTAATGGGCCTGGGAAATAGTTCCTCTAGATCCTACCCTAATTCTTGAAATAGCAGTAAAGCTTTCTGGTATTATGTTGCTGCTGGAGAAGTGGTGGAGCACAGACATATCTCCAGTATGCATCTGGCAGGGGCTTTGATGAAGACAATTTACAGGACCGGGAATCTCAGCTGGTCTCCCACAAATGGGGTCAGCGGTGACCTGCTCTGATCCTTCGGTGCCTTCTGTGTCGTCTCTTGCAGAGCAGTCCCAGACCTGTTTTGGGGAGAAGGGGTGTTTTCAAGGATGCTGTGATGCCAAGAGAGGAAGGAGGGAGATGTCTGTGAAGCTGCAGCAGTTGGCATTTGCTCTTGAGGGCTTCAGTTTCTGCCTGGGAGGCTGTTGCTGTGCCGCCGCTTTAGGGGCTGCTCTGGGATCACTCCTGACCTCTTGGCTGGAGGTTTTGATTTGCCGTGTCACTGCTGGAAGTGGTGCCCAGTTGAGATTGGGACAGACAACACACAAAGACCTGTCTGCTAAAAATAATTTTCTTACTGCTGCCATGAATCAAACCTAAACCAGGAGTTTATTATTTTGGTTTCTGCTGAAAGTGCTCAGTAAGAATTGAGAGCTGCTCTTGTGTTGTGTGATGCAGGCAGATAACCTTCTTCTCGGAAGGTGCTTGTTTAATATGAATAGTGATGCATTTATTCAAAGAACTCCTTTATGAAGGATTTGAGATTAAAATCTTGTAATTGTAAAGTGGAGGGCATAAAAGAAGGTGTCTCCTCACCTAGTGTATGATAAATGAGGGACTTGCTGCCCCAGGATTTCACGGATGCTGACTGTTTAGATGAATTTAGAAGCTGATGAGACCAGTTTATGGAAGAGAAATCCATAAAGGACAATTAATTGCTGGTGTTTGTTTCCATGTGGTCTTAAGGTGTGGTGGGATGCTGCAGTGTGGAAAAGGACAGCAGGGAGAACTGTCGATCTGTGCTTGCCTTGTTCTCCTGCTCTTTATGCATCTGATATCTGGCCACCGATGGGGGGAGGACGCTGGTTTACCTGGAGCTGGGTGACCTGGCATGGCTCTTCTTCAGCCCTGTGACTTAGGGTTTCTCGTCTTGTGTGTTCGCTGACGTTTCTGATGATGTTCCACAGCAACCTGCCTCTTCCCAGCCTCCATTTCTTCCGGCTCATAAAACTGGGCTAATGACTCTGACCTTTTGTTTGTAAAGCAAAAGGAAAAGGATCAACAAAATACTGGAGCTTATTTACTATCATTACCGACATGATGAGCAGTGCCACTTTGCGGTACTTCAAAGAGGCTTCGCTTATAAGATGCTGGAAATCCCTCGAGAGAGAAAATGTTTCAAATGAAAAAGGAGGAGGGGGAATATTCCTCCCATTCTCATCTCTTAAGTGTACTCTCCTGCAAGGCATGGAGGTACTATCTCCAGCCATCTCCCCTCCCAGCTGGGCTGTTTAAAATAGCCGCGGACAGTCTTTGCTTTTTTTTTTTTTTCCTGTAACAGCCGAAGAGGCTGGTGTCACTGATCGCATGGGAGCGAGTTCTGCATAAATGGTTCGCATGCTGTGGAGTTTTGCAAAGTACTTTGTTGACCTATTGTATTACCGCTAATAAGATTGAATGTGGTTTTAATTTCTCATTTCCTCTTTTCACTGGATGCCCTTTTCCTACTTCTTAGAGTCTTACTTCAAGTCTCTCTATAGCAAAAGTCTTTTTTTTTCTGTTGCTCAAAGAATGAATGATGCTTTGCTTTTCAGGCAGCTCCATACTGGAGGGCTTTAAGTGGCATTCACAGAAGGCTATCAGCCACAATATCTGATGTATTGGTGTAGCTGCGGTTCACGCATGGAGTGCAAAAAATGGGATTTAATTGGGAGGGAGGGGGAATAGCGGCTCTGGCTGAATGGATGGGTGAAAGTTCCCCGACCACCCCTTAGCCCAGCAAATAGTTGGTTGAGTGCTCGCCAGAGCGGAAGCGAGTTCCCTTTCAGGCACCCTGCTTTTGTGCACCGTTAGAAAAAGCACACACTCTTATGGTTTTGGCCTTGCAGCTGCAAAAAAAAAAAAGAGAAAACAGGCAAGAGAGAAGCATGTACACACCCAGATCCTGTTCTTTCAATACCAGCAGCTGCCGAGCCGATCCTTTGCTGGAGGAAGGCATGCAGCTATAAACACAGCTTGTGTAGAACCTTTACCTTCTGTCTAGGGCAGCATGAAATAACCGGCCGCTTCCCTTTTGGAGGTGAAATTAAAAACGCGTGTAAGTAACTTCTACCAAACAGCCTTTTGGTTGTTGCTATTGAGAATTCAATATTGTATCAAGGAGGTTACATCTAGGGTCTGGCTTCACATGAGAGGTTTCCATAAAGCAGCTTATTAAAGACCTTGTGGCAAGCTTTGATAGAAAGACTTGCATCTTTAGCATCCCTAATACGGTCTAATCTCTCTTCTCCCGAAAAGATTGGCTCAATGAACACTCTGAAGTAGTTTTGGATGGTCCAGAGCCTGGAGTTTGTGCAGTAGATTACATAAGGTGAGATCACTGCTGGGCTCAGAACATGCTAAATGGAAACAACTACAGCTTAAAAAGAATATTTTTCTGACTGTCCCAAGGAGATTACACAGGCATCTGTCACCACGTCCAAGCTGCAATCTGACCCTGCTCTGTCAGACCAGGGGGCTGATTGAAACACTGGGGCCTTGCTGAAGTCTGCCTGGAAGGTTGTTTGGTCCCGCTGGCTGCATGGATGGAGAAAGTGAGTCCAAGGATTGTCATTCTGTTGAGCAAAACCAGAAGACTGCTACTCACAGCTTCCTGCAGCTCTGCCTGCAAATCCCAAACGGCAGCCTGGGGTCATGCGCTGTGCCTGTGCGTTGCACAGATGCAAAAACCAGATTTGGTGTTTCCATGGGGTCGCCTCGCTGGGCACCTCTGCGGGAGAGCTGGGTGATCCCAGACATAGGGCAGGCCCCTTCTCCCCCAGCCCTGGCTGCTCTTTGCATCCTTGGAGAGGACAGGCTGTAGGCACGGGGAAGAAAACTGCCTGGAAAGCCCCAGATGTGTGGTGGGGTTTGGTAGTGGTGGGGTGGGGACCTGCTCATTCTCCCAAGGTCGTAGTAGCACCCATCTCACTTGACTCCTGCCATCCAAAAAGCATCTTCAGGGTCTTAATGTAGCATCATGAGTAACTTCGGTTTTTTCCCTTCCACAATGGAAAACCCCTGTGTTATTTTGACTTTTATTAAGATGCTGTTCATAAACCATTTTAATTTAGATGCTCAAGGCATTTTTTATTTTTTTTGTGACAGAAATACCAGCAGATATAACACTTCTGGAAAATATCAGGGAGTCAGTGTCTTTTTTTTTTTTTTCTTCCTCATGTCAAAGGTTAACTTAAAATATTAATGCTGCAAAGATTCATTTAAGATATTAAAACTGTTCAGGCAAGAATACATGTACATATTGTAATTACTTCCTTTTTCTTACAATTAAAGTAATTGGATTATATTTAATGAGCTATTTACATTTAATAATTAAGAAAAGACTTATCTTTCCAGTATTCCCCAAGTGCAGCAGAAGGGTGGGGGCACTCGGAGCTGTGATATAATTATCTAGGCGTGAGTTGAAGCTGGAAGAGCAGTTGAGCTGTATAGAAAACCCTTAGAACTGGTTTGTTCCTACTCTTTCATTAATCAAAATAGTTTTGTGTGTATGTTAAAGGAGGGGAGGCTGAGCTTACCTGCGACTGAGACAGAGTTTATCTGCTGAAAAGGAAGGTTAAAATATGTTCAGACTTCAGGAATAAGTCATTTAGAAAAAAAACCACACCCTCTATTTCCGTATTAATTGCCGAGCGCTGCCCTCGAATAGGAATGTGCTGATGTGTTGTGAGAGGTGTGCTTAGCCCCAGCGCTTTGTTAGTGCTAACAGGCACACGAGCCTTTCCTCTTGCTGGAGGAGGCTGGCGTGAAGGAGAGGAAGAAAACACGCTATCCTCATTAGCAGTAATTCAGCCTGGGAATGAGAGATTCAGCGGTGTTTGCTTTAGCAGCCGCGCACCGTTTGCAGCAGTTCTGCGCAGGCATCCCTGCAGTGACGGCACGAGGCTTGGGTACCGGCAGTACCTCCGGATGAAGCTCTTGGGAATGATGCTGCTGTCTGGCCACCTAAATTGCATCTCTTCTAGGCAAGATCTTCTGAAGTAAATGCTGTGCTGTTGGAAAATGGAATCCTCTGATTTTATCCAGAGCTCATTTTGTCTGGATTGGGACAGAAACACACATGACTTTGCCAGTGACAGCTCCTCAGCCTTGACCTGTAAGGAGTGGCTTTTGGGGCAGCGTGGCCATCCTCTTTGAGCAGATGTCTCTCTCCTGGGTTGCTGGGACTGCTAACCCTGGTGGTTGTTACTGCTCAGGGGACTCATCTCCTGGGACAAGCTGAGGTTCAGGCTCAGATGGGGTGTGGTTGGACCAAAACCTGCCCGCTGGCAGAACTTGTGGTGGGTTTTCTGTACCTGAGTACACCAAAGCTACCTGTTGATTGACGCTTGTGGTAGTACTCTCTGTTGTCACTGACCTTGTATCCTTGCCGAAATTAATTCATAGGTTTAACAAAAAGCATTCTGCTCCCTTTGCTGCTCCTGTTTCCTAGGAAGCAACAAAGCCAAAGCTCTTCTGGCACTGAAGGAGCTCTGCCGCTCTCCTGATGTATATCCTCACGGCAAAGACCTTGAAACCTTTCTGTTTCGGAGATTTAATTCCTGTTTAATCAATAGCTCTGTATTCTGAGAATCAAATCCCTGTGACAGCTCTCTTTAATTGAGCTAAACTGCCTTTCTCTTGTCACATCTCTTCTAGAGTTTTATTTAAATACATTTGTTCTGCCTGTATCCTCGTCAGGCATTGATAGGAACACCAGGTGACCCTCTTTGTTTAACTTGTTTTTCAACTAAATGAATGGAAACATTAATTAGAGCAATGGTATGTTTCTTAAGAATAAAAAAAAAAAAGTCTAGGTCAAACTGCTGGCGGTATTTGCACTCCAACAGAAGCTAGGAGGATCTGTATGTTCCCCGCTAGTGACACCCCCGTCCTTCCACCCCCAGCCTGCTTTCTGCCAGCAGCTTCAAGCGAGTCCCTCTCCAGGAGAGCAGGCTGGCATTTATTCCAGCAAGATCATCTTCACTAAAGCTGATAACAAAAGTTTAAAAGGAAGAGCCAAATTTTCAGTCACACCTGTGCAATCCCCTTGAGGGCAGTAAATGATGACGATAATGCATGAGCCAGACAAAAAAACCCACAGAAAATGGCTTTCTGAGCCTCTTTTGCATTTTTCAGAGCCAGCAGACTGGAGGGAAGGGGGGGAACAGAGGAGAAAAAAAGCGTATTTTCACTCCGGGAACCGAGCGGGCTGGGTGTTTGTTGTCTCAAGGACTCCACAGTGTGCTGTACAATGCTCCCTTCTTCTGCGAGATCAGGGCTGACATTTCCTAGTGTCAGAACATCGCTGTGGAAATGTGCAGCACCGCTCTTGCCCCATGCTATTGCCAAAACACCTCTTTCGTAATGTCGGCAGATCGTATCTGCAAAGTTCTCGAGTTGGTGGTTGAAGTGGATTATTAATATACAGAAGGATTATATATGTTTCTCTTTTTTTTTTTTTTTTTTGGCGATCAGCTAACTGTGTTCTTCTGAAGGCCCCGTGTTTTCCGTAGATCCTGCTTCAGGAAAGCTTTGGTGCGATGGTGGGTGAAAACACAGCCTGCACTTTCCATCTTAGCGGCTGGTAAGGGATGGTGGGCAACGTTTTCCCCAGACCTCGGGGGGGTTTTACCCGTTCATCTCCCCTGTGGCTTTTGGGGAGAATAGCCCCCTGTGAAAGGAAGCAGCCCTGCAGCTGCCCTTCGCTGCTGACTCCTGCTCAGCTGCTGGCAGGCTGGGCTGGTAATGACAGATGAGTCTGCGATGCGTTTTTTGGGAATGAATACTTGTTACAGCTGGTGGGATGGAGTAGTTTGTGGCATCACATGGCAGTTTGCTCTATAATTTCACTCCCTATTGCTCGGATGCAGCACTGATTGCTAGGTCCCTCTCTGAGTGTGGAACTGTAGCATTTCTGATTGCTGCATCCCACTTCTCTGTGGCTGCATTGTGAGCTTGGATATAGCCCTGAGCACTCAGCAGAGCCTTCTGCTGATTATTTTTTTTTTCCTTCAGTTCTCCGGGTGTGCGTGTGTGGCTGCTGCTTCCCTTTCTGCTAGTCTTTTGGGGTTACATAAAAGCCAGTCTCTTTCTGGCCATTACAGCTACATGGGGGAGTAGTTACTGCTGAGAGAAGCTTGAAATTTGAAGCAGAGTTGTCACAGACATTAGAAAGAACAGTCAGTCTGCGTTGGCAAGCTACTGAGTTAAGTCTCATTTCATACTGATGGGAATTTCAGATCTGATTATCTCCTTCCTCCCTCATTCCCAAACCTGCTGGTGTATCTAATCCCCCGATGGGTACTCCTAAAGGCTGCTCTCCAAGGCGCTTGCTGAAGGCTTGGTCTCCTTGACTATGCTGCTTGTTTGTGTCCAGGCAGAGGATTTCATAAGCCCTGCTGAGGGTAGGGTGATTGGTCACCCTCCCGTACTTGAAAATCAAGCCTAATTTTCCTCCCCTTCCCCCAAAGTGCGCCCTGTCCTCCTTAGGTGCTTTGTGCCGCACCAGACATGATGACAGATGATCTCGCTGCTGGGGTCCAGATTTATTTGCAGATGGTCCCTGATCTAAGAGGTGGTGTGTCACATTGAGTGGGGAATTACCCAGGTGACTCCCAGTAATGCTATGTTAGCTGGTCAAATACCAGGGAGAAGAACCTCGCCGCATCGCCTCTCCCTCCAACTCGGCCATTATTTACAGCTCTTTGTGTGCATTGCGTACGCACGTCTCACCTTGTCGTCCTGCCTGCCTTCTCCTCTGCGCCATGGTGTCGACTGTGCTATCTGCCTGCTGTACAAAAAAAAAAAAAGAGGCTGGTTCCTCTCTTGCTGTGCAGTTCTGTTTTTCTGCTCTGCTCCAAACTGCTTGTTAAGGAGTATTTGCACTGAGTTGCTGTTTTCAGTTGACAGAACTCGCGTTGGAAAGCAAATACTCAATCCTAAAATGTCTCTGTATTGCTTCTCAATACTTGTAATCAAAGTCTGTCTCCTTTATTGTTCAGAACAATTGTCCAATTTTACTGTGCCAGCCCTATTTATTAAAAATAGTCAATAAGATGCAGCTTTGTGCGAGGGGTTTATCGGCTGGCAGTTCTTGTTTGAAACAAACCAATTGTACTTGATTCTCATCCAGAACTGGGATTCCTGAGTGATCCGCTACAGCAGAGCTCATGGGGAGAGCAGCTGATGACTTGCTGATAAGAAATCTTAGAGAAGCACGCTTATCTTGAATTTACCTCGTGCTTTGCTCAGAGTGCCGGATTCAGGAAGGTAAAAATTGCAAGGCACGTGAGTTTGGTTTTTTTTTCCTCCCTTTATGGGCCTGTGTTGCGCCATGCTTGTTCCCTGAAAGTATTTACAGAAATAATTGCCGAAGTCAGAATCCACTTAAAAACTGGTGAACAAGGCATTCGAGGTGAGAGCTTGTGGAGGGAGCGGGATGTCAGGTCGGCAGCCACCTGAAGGAGCACTGGAGATCCTGCTTTCCTGGAGAAATACGAGGCATTGGAGAGCACCAGGTACGCAGAGGGCAAGCCAGGAGTTGGTCAGAAAGGTGATGCTGGCGAAAAAGGCCGTGAATCCTCAAAACGAGGTGCCAGTTGTGGCTGGAAGATCAGTTGGAATGTAGGAGTGGTGAGCTCAGCTTCCAGGGCTTTTGTCGTGCTCAGCAAACTTTTTTTCTGGGCCGGCGCGGGGCCGTGGAGCAGGCCAGGGCTCAGCAGCTTCTGCATAAGCATTTCGGGAGAGGGGAAATTCTGAGGAATTCTGGCAATGCCCGGCTGGAGGTGGGGCAGCGAACAGGCGAGGGGAAAAGAGCTACAGGGCGATGCTGGGCTCTTCGGATGGTTTGGCTTTTAGTCACTGCCATCGGAACAAGGCTTGGAGCCGCCTTTGATTCAAGCTGTGACTTGGAGACTGCAGAGGAAATGCTTGCCGTGAGCAGGTAGGAGGGTTCTGATTCAAGTGGGAGACAAAAATCATTTGTTACCGTAAGAAAAGCCCTTACTTCTTGTTTTTAAGAAGGTGTGAAGCACGGCGGTTGGGAGGATGAGTATTTTGAAGGTCGATTGAAGCAGCGGTGTTTGTGGATTTGGCACGCGACCGGCTTCAGCGTTGGCCTGTTCCCTTACGGCTCTCCCAACCACCAAAGATCGCTGAACTTCCCTCCTCACATAGCTAGCGCTGCGTTTCCATTTGATGCCTTTCTTTTTTTTCCCCCCATATTCATTAGAAATCTGTTGCAGACAGTTTTCTGTGTCTTCGAGGCAGTTTCCTCCCTCTCGTCTCCTGTTAGGCTGGATCAGGGCAGTGCCCGTGGCGTGCCGTTCCTGCAGCTTCTCAAAAACAGCGCCTGCACCCCAAACTCTGCCACTGAACCAAATCTAATCTCCAACGTTAATAAGCAAGTGGAAATGCTTATCTTTGCCCGGAAGATAAGGATTTTTTTGGCCTCGCAATTCATTTCTTTTGCTTCTGAATGGTAGGATTTAGTTGTAATGTATGGTCTGCGGTTGTTAGGTGACAGTGACTAATGCCTGGTGACCAGGCTGGCTAGCTGGGGTGGAAAACTGCTGTGCTGTCATGCCCTGACCACTGAAAGTAAAGCGGTTCTGGATGGCCCTTGCTGGTAGCATGCTGTCAATCGCTTTCTTAATGACTCTCTTAAAGAATAAAAGCAAGAACCTCCTGGAAAGCTTTTTTAGGTCTGTCTCTTCCTTGTTTCATTTAGTGTGTCTCTTCCCTGCCCCCAGCTGTACGCCTTGTGCTCCCTCCCATGTTCTGCTTCCTCCTCCTCCCTCTGCTCTCATACCCTGTCCCTTCTCCGCACTTTATTTTCTGCCCCACCTGGCTGCTGCTTTGGAAATACACCACTTAGTTTCCAATCCAGACCATTAATCTTTGTCCCACCTACTCATGAGGCATGAAGGTTTTACAGGAGCCCGTTAGCTGTTATCTCGTACCTACCCTCCAAAGACTCATGGGGAAAAACAAGGTCTAACAGCAAAGTGCCTTCTTGTGGGGACATCGACTGCTCTTTTTGCTAATCTTGGCACCAGGCTCTGCTTGTAGGTCCCACATTTCCTATCTGCCTGCCTCCACCCTGTAAAAAAACCATCCGAAACCTTGAAGCTCCTTGTCCTTCCGCTCAGACGAGAGGAAATTTTGCTTTAAAATGCCTTTTATCCCAGAGGCTGTTGGCTGCTGTGAGAGCAGAAAGGTGGTTGTCCGCAGCCCATCCTGTCCTCCCTGCCTGGCTCATCTCCGGTGCTCCACGGGGTTAATCTCTGAGTTCCACTGCTCCTTGCTGGATCCTGACTGGTGGCAGGAGCCTCAGCGGGGCAGCAGAGCCGTCCCTGTCCTCGTTCCTGTCCCCGTCGCCTTGGGAAGAAGTGTACTCTTTGCGAGGAGGGCTGTCATAGCAATCAGGAGGGTGAAACTCTTGATTCTGCAGTGGAGTGTGGCAGGCGGTGCTGGGAGGGTGGGGGTGGCTGGCAGGATGAGCCAGGCTATAAAGGGAGTGTTTTTCTTTAGCCTTTGTCTCTGCTGTCTTGCACCGGTGCAAATTCACATTGTATGCGTGTTGTAGCATTGTTATTTTCCTAAAAAATAGCAACTTTCACCACTACTCCTTGCTTTTAGTTTCAAAACATGCTTTGAAGGCAGACTCTTTCAGAGGGGCTGTATATAGCCAACATATTCTGAGCCTTTGTTTGTTTGTGAGTATTTGGGGCGCTATTCCATTTTCTCCCCATGCTTGCAGAGATTAGTGCTCCCTGTGTCTGTCTGACCTGGCTACCCATCATCTTTGGGGATTTTATTTTTTGCCTTTTTTCACATGCAAGCTCCCATCTCTTCCCTCTCACAGCCTTCTTTTTCCTCTGGCTGTTTTCCTGCTGTCTGTCCTGCCCCTTGGAAGGTTTCCAGGCAGGCTGGGTGGATGTCCAGCCCTGCAGATCCCACCGCGTGTGCTCCACGGCCAAGCCCTGGGGAAGCAGCACGGGGGAGAAGCTCGATGCAGGCAGCCTGCAAATGCTGCCTTGTTTATGAGAGCTGCTGCTTGGTGCAGACTGCAGTCTGGGGGGAGCTGGGAAAGTTTGTCTGGCGTGAAGCGCTAAAGCTGACAAAAGCTAGGAGGGCTGGGGCTGTGATCGATAAAACATGGGGTATTTAGAAGCGAAGGTCAGAGTCCTTCCTCAGTTCGCCCTGTTCTTTAAATATCCCGCTGATGGCTGCTGCAGTGCTTGGACACGGTGAAGAACGACGCGGGCTTCAGTCCTCAGAGAGTCTCTGCTTTTATTTATTTGGATGCGGATCTCGCTCCCATCTTCTATAAGGTGTACGGTTTTGGAGACCCTTTTTTATTTGTGCAGGGACAAGCACGCAAAATCCCTGGCGTAGAGGCATTGCAAAATGGCAACCTCCATCTGCTTGTCTGGGAGCTATCTGTGTGCCCGGTGTGCTGCGGCTCTTGAACTCCTCTGCCTTAATGGGTCAAATTTAGCAATTCAAAATCTGGCTTGTGAGGTAATTAGGAGGGATAATGCCCACTTCTTCCTCTTAACGCCCTGATAGAAAAGCATCCAGGAAGGACTCCTGGACCTCAAAGATAAGCTGCCAGCTGCCACAGAGACTATCAAAGGGTGGCTCAAAGTCAAGAGCAAACAGCTGATTTTTTATGGTTCTGGGGTTTTTGCTGTTGGTGACAGGAAGCCATGTTCCCCAAGCTGTGAGCTTCCTGTTTTATTTTTACACCCAGCCCAAGCAGATCAGCATGCCTATCACATGGGAGCTGCCTGCTTCTCTTGGGTTGTTCCTCAGCTGACCTAGAAAAGTGATTCTTTCCCCTTCTAAATTAATCAAGAGGTTGGGATGTATTTGCTTTCACTTAGCCTTAAAGATTTCAGGCATCTATCATGCTCCTTGTTCTGAGCTATTTACCCGAGTTTCCTCCTCTCTCTCAGAGGTGGATCTTCGACGGAGCCGTTTGTCGCTTCAACGTTTCGGCCTGTTAGTGAAGGAGATTTTTCTGAGTTCAAGGCACTGACCTGCACACAAAAGCGTTTTCTGTCCAAATCATAACTTCCGGACACTTATGTTTTCTTCTTTTATTTTATTTTTTTTTTAAAGAAATAACTGGAAGTTTGACTGTTGTACAATCAATCTCAGCTTCTTTCGTGAGCTCTCTCTAGTCCTGCATCCTGATTAGAGCTCCCTCACCGTTAAACTGCTGTAGCAGGAAAACAATGGTCCAGTGTAAACCTCGGCCCGGGGGATTTCCCGAGGGAAGAGGGGTGCAGCCTGCAGGATAAGGAACAGTCACCAGAAAGTTTCCTGGTCAGCTGCAAGCGCTTCCTGTTGTTTCAGGAGAGCCCCGTCTGTGCTGCTCCGGGAGGGAGGCACCACGCACGCTTTGGTGTGCTGGAAGAAGCCCTTGTATGTTTTTTTTTTTTAAACATCTCCCATCTTCATCCTCTCAGTTTAAGCAAACCTATTGATCGCAAGTTTAAAATATTTCTGAAGAAGAGCTTGTAAGACTCGCCAAAGACGCTGTGCGTGAGCGTGGGAGGAAGGAGACTGCTGAGAGGCGGCGGATGGGTAGGAAGGGAACAACAGCTGTGGTAATGCCAGCAGCACCTTGCGTGTGGGCGACCATGTGTAGTTTTCCATCTCTGCCTCTGTACCTGAGCTGGTGGGGCTTTGCTGTCGCTGCAAGTCATAGAACAGCGGGAGCTTTATTTCTGATGAACCAGTTTTATAAGGGTGGGGAGGGGGGAAAGAAGGCTTATAAATAAAGCCATTTGAGAGCAGGAAAAACGAACACCATGGCTCTGGTGTGCCTGGAATTTGCGGTTGAGTAATCCTTTCCTGTTTCTTTTTTGGGTTGTTTTTCATCTTTCAGAACAGTGCCTGAAGCAGGTCCACCATGCCGTTAGTAACAAGGAACATTGAGCCAAGGCACCTGTGCCGTCAGACGTTGCCTAGCGTTCGAAGCGAGCTGGAATGCATGACCAACATCACCCTGGCAAATGTCATTCGACAGCTGGGCAGCCTGAGTGAGTACCATGGCGAGCCTGCGCGTTGCCCTCAGGAGTCGCTAGTGCTCTTTATTTAGCTCCCTTTCTACTCTCATGTTCCTATTTCTCCCCCATCTGCCTTCCCTGGGTAATGCTAAAATGTTTTCCTAAAGAAATCTGATGCTAATTTCATATCCCTGGTCCCACTGCCTTCCCATCTTAAGAGAAAATGGGGGGGGGGGGATGTATGTATGTGTGTGTGAGAGGCTGCAGCAAAACTGCAGATGGAAGGATGGAGCACAACTCGGGCTTGTAAAATGGGAGCTCTCCGAGCAGCCAGGATCTTGTGTCAGAGAATGTGCCTGTAATTGCAGGCACTACTAAATGGAGCTTGACTGTGTTGAATCTGCAGTGTGTTGGTAGTCTTATTTTTAATGAAAGATAATTAAAGCGCACACGCAGAAGCCGCCTGTTTGCCCCTGCTGTTTGGTGTGTTGCAAGACCCAAAGTCCCCAGTCTGAGCTGAGCGTTGCCTCTGGAGTCTGGGGGGTTTGGGGCTGCTCGTTCCAGTGACAGCAGGAGCTGCAGCGATGCCCAGCTCAGCTCCCCAGTGGGCTGACCAGCAGCCGTGTCAAGGCTGGAGGGAGAACGTGGGCCTACGTGCCGCAGGAGAAAGGAAGAGTTAATTGTGGTCTCTCCGGGATGACTCCTTACTCTGTTGAAATGCTCTGGATTCTGATTAGCCACCTTTGCCCTTGAAGCAAGACTTTGATAATCAAATTAATATATCGCTCAGCTTCGCCGTGGCATCTGCAAGCACTTCTGCTTGCTCTGCAAAGCAAGCCCCTTGTCTTCTGCCGTAGCGTGAATGTCGCAGGGAAAGTTTGGGCGCAGTCTCTTCCCAGCAGTGAAAGCCATGGCTGTCGCGAAAATCTGGGCCTGTGTTTGCTGCCAGTCGGTGTCGCATTCTGTTGGGTTCTGGAAATGTCACTGCACAGGCAAGACCAGTCTCTGCTCGCGTTCAACTGGCCCTTGTTGTTCATTTGTTAGGTCCTGTAGCCAAGATGGTTGTGGAACGTGAGTAAAATCCATCTCGTGCATGTGAAATGATGAGGAAGAAGGCAGTAAAGCTGTTCAGATCTCAGCTGCAGAGAAAGCTAATCCCAGTCCAAAGGCACGCGGTGGGTTAGTGTGACAGAGCCCTGGTGAGATCCTGCAGGTTTAGACCTTCTTTGCGCAGCTCAGATATTCAAAGCTTCTCTGCTTCTGTCTTGTCAGAGAGGGTGAAGTGCTGGAAGCCAAATTGCAGCCCGATTTCTTTATCGGGAAGGTACCCTGGGAGCCTCGCTGGGCGATGTGGGGAGGGAGGTGCGTGGTGCTGGGCCAATCGCAGGTTCCTCGGGGACAGCGCTGGAGGGGAGACTCGGCAGAGGTGGCTCTTGCTGGCGCTTGTGTGCTTGTCTGAAGGAGGGGAGCGAGGCAGGCGGGGAGGAAATGCTGAGCACCGGCTCTCAGCCGCTTCCCCAGGGTCAGCAGTATTTTAAATGAAGCAATATTTAGACTAACTGCTATAGAATGCTCGCGCCCAAATGGCCAAACTCCTGCCCCTCCTCCTTTCTCTATCTTACTTCTGGAAAATAAATCCGTTCCTTCCTTCTACGTGGAGTATTACGGGAACGTAAAGCAGGTTCAGTAGGCTGTGACAGCCCTGTCAAGTGAATAATCAGCCATGCCTAGTGCACCACAGTCTCTTTACAAAGATGCAAACATAAATCTTGTCAAACTTTCATATTCCAGTGAGTTTACCCTTCGTTACTATCACAGCTGGTAGCACTTTGTATAAGTCGGCTGTGTGTTTCTGTGTGATTTTATAGAATCCACAAGCTAAAGATGGAAAGACCTATTAAATCATGCCGTCTGTCTTCCTGTCAGCGCGTGACAAAGATAATTCTGATTGTAAGCTGCACTTTTGCAGTCAAAGTAACTACACCAAAAAATTAATCTCAGTTTTACCTCATCTAAAAGTGTACCTGAAACACAGAAGGGTGTGCGAGACGCTGTAATAGCTCTGTACAGGTGCACGTACACTGGCGAGGGAGTACGGACCGTTCCTCTGCTCCCTCCGGGGTCAAGACCCGTATATGCAGTGCTGTTTATATATTGGTTTATGTTTGAAACATACTTCTCAGCATTGCAAACCAAAGACTTTCTTGTTTTCCCTAGTGGTTGTTGCAGTTCCTTGTGAAATTCAGAAATTATTTTCTGTTCTCATTAAAGTAGAAATTGAATTACAACTTTTCCTTTTTTTTGAGCTGTTGCCGGGAGAGGTCAGATTATCCCATAGATAAACGTTGTCTCTCTTTGGTCAAATGGGAGAGCTGCTCTTGTGCTGCTGTTGAACACAGAGCGCTTCATGAAACCAAGCTAGAGCAAGAGCTGCCTGGCCTGTAGGTCTCCAGAAATGAAATCCTTCGCAGGAGTTTGGGGAAAGCTGGTTGGGCTTGTTCATAGAGTGTGTGTGGAGTCTGTCCTGTCTAGGAGGCTGGAAGGAGGAGGTCAGTTGAAGTTAACATCCAGTGTTTGCTTTCTGTAACCACTTGAGGCTGGCATTGCCAACAGAAGGGGTGGAGGAGGTTGATTTTTAACCTGGCTGGTTCCCCGTGCTTGGCGGTGTAAGGAGAACTGCACGGGAGTGTGAGCGAGTAGCTGATATGTGGGTTTAGATAGCCGAGAGTGTTTGTGCAGCTGGGCTTTGGGGGATGCCCTCGCCTGGCCTCGTGGAAGAGGCGCTTGCCTGTCTGATGTGACTCACTGCACACGACCAGATTTTCCACAATTGCTGTTAGAGTTAGGCTTCCAACTGGTTATCCTTTCCTGAATGTCGGAGAGGATCTTCAGGAGTAACAGATTCCAGAACAAACTGGTGACCATATGATGATGCACTTCCAAACCAGACTGCTTATTGGGAGCAGCCCCAGACTCAACAGCCGAGGCTGGAAATGTTTCCCACCAGTGGGAACCCCACAGGCCTGTGTCTGCTCTGGGTGCCAGGTCTGTTCTGATCAGTGGTGTCCTCGGCGTGGTCAGGGCTCCCTGTCTTGGGTTACGTCCGAGAGCAGAACAAAAAGACAGTACTCATTGTAAGTTCTTGTTTTTTTTTCCGGGCCTCCCATCTCTGTCTACCTGTGGTCATCTTGTGTTGCATGTGTAGGTTTTAAACTCTTGAGGACAGGGGACATCTTTTTAAGTGATGCAGCGAGCTCCTGATCCAAGCCCCTGGGCACTCTTGCAGCCCAAGCGATGGATGAGGTTTGTCATTGCAGCCCACTGGGCGGTCCAAGCTGTTGCGCAGAGAATGTCCCTGTTTGAGAAGTTCCCCTTTGGTTTTGATTTAGAAGAAATGTGAATGCATCAATTTTTCAGACACTGCCACCTGAAGGAACAAAAGGGTCAGTGCTTTTGGCTGCGGTTATACCTCGGGCTTTAGGATCAAGGTCTGGGTCTGCTCTCTGGTTCCAGAGTACTTTGAGCTTGTAAATCTGTGCCAGTTACCCTGGAGGCAGGCCTGCTGGAGACTGGGAGCCTTTGAGATTCTCCAGAGCAATAAAAATCCAACTGTATTTGCCTGTCTATTAAACAGAACAGCGGAGAATCTTAAAGGACCTACAAGACCCATCCAGATTCAGACCAGGATAGTGTTGTCAGTCCTCTTGATTTCATTAATAACGACTTGAAAGTATGTCTCAATTGTTTCTCTGTTGCTTGGAGATCCCTTAGAAATGTCAGGTTTTGGTGGAACAGAGCATTTTCTTCCTGGATGTTCAACTCAACCCTGACAAACTTGAAAAGAAGCATGGTTCGTTCATTCTTTCTTCAAGAAAACAAGCTGGGAGACTGAATATGGTCTGATGTGTCTCATGAGAGTAATGTAGACACTTTAATATTCCAGGTAAATTTGCGGAAGACATATTTGGAGAGTTGTTTACTCAAGCCAACACCTTTGCCTCTCGGGTGAGCGTTCTAGTCGAGAGAGTTGACCGCTTGCAAGTCAAAGTCACTCAACTGGATCCCAAAGAGGAAGAAGGTAATGGCGTGGAGCGCAGTCCTTGCAAACCAAGCATGGTAAAGATTCTCCTTGAGTCAGCATGGTTGGTTCACGGCCATAAAATGAGCATGATGCTGCCATGGGTGTTGGAACGTCCTCTTTTGGACCAAGAGGGGCTGTTTCTTCCCCTCCTGAAAAAGCGCCGTGCTGCTCATGTGGGTCGCCTTTCTGGCTGGGTCTAGATTTGCTCGTTGGAAAGTCACCACGTGGAAACTCGCTTTTCCGCAGTTTGATAAAGGTGCACTTCTGGAGTCTTGGTCGCAGGGCTTCCAAACCACATCGGCAACTCTCAAGAGAGCCGTGTCTGTAGAGGAGAAGATCTTGGCACGGCGTGATCTGGGATTTGCTGGGTTTCCCAAGAGATCTGTGGGAAAAGGAACCTGACCTTAAGAAGTGCTAAGCATGCCAAGAACTCCAACTGAAATCAGATGTTCACTACTTGATCTTCAGTGTCATTGGCCTGGGTCAAGCCGTTCTTCACTTTTTCTCTCCTCTTTCTTACAGTCTCCCTGCAAGGCATTAACACCAGGAAGGCCTTCAAAAGCTCCACTATTCAGGACCAGAAGCTCTTTGACAGAGATTCTCTCCCGGTGCCTGTCCTTGAAACCTACAGGACCTGCAATACTCCTCCACCTCTCAACATTCTCTCCCCTTACAGGTATGGCTGCCACACCTCCTTGGTCCCTTGTTCCCTTCCAGAAGATTTCCTCCTCCTCCCAGCCTCCCGAGGAGGTCATTTCCCATCCCATGCTGTACTGAAGCAGCAGTTTCCAATGGGAAATTGAGTCGCTAAACTGAGATCTACCAGGAAATCTCCATCCTCTGGATTATAGGAAACTTTGCTTTTGGGGGTGTAGAAATGAGTG
Organism: Pterocles gutturalis; assembly: GCF_000699245.1. Lineage (NCBI taxonomy): Eukaryota > Metazoa > Chordata > Aves > Pterocliformes > Pteroclidae > Pterocles > Pterocles gutturalis. The sequence goes on from NW_010101413.1 coordinate 21,156, forward strand.
TAGCTAGAAAATTATATATTTGGTTACCTGCTGTCACTTTTGTGACTGCCTTGGGGCAAGGCTTGGCTGGCACTGCAGAAACGTGCAGATGATGCATTTTTTTTCTTGTGCTTCTCTGGCGCCCTGTGGCTCTTTTCCAGAAAGCCGCAGTGCAAACTGCAGAGCATACATCTGTAAATGGCTCTCACCCAGGTGGGTGCAGCAGACTCCTGTAGATCTGGAGATGACTTTGTGGCCTTCTGGGCCTGGTCTGAGACATCGCATGTGACCCAGACTGACCGTGTAACCACTTCTCCTGAGCAATCCTGCTCTGATTTGATCTTGTAGGTAGTAGAAGTAAAAGGGGTCAGAATACAGAGACGTAGCCCACATCCATAAATATCTTTTGAACAGGTAAAAAGTAATTACAGATAGCTGGAGGCAGCTGTCTTCTGCCAGACGCGGCTGCACTGCAAAGTAGGAGGGGAGTGTGTGTGTGTGCTTGCTCAGGAGTTTCAAGGACGCTGCTGGTCTGATTTAGGGTTCCTGGGCTGGAGAAGGGTTTGTTGTTTTTTTTTTTTTCACACCAGAAATACAATGCAAACAAGTGGGAGTTGAAGTTAGAGACCTGCTGCTCTCTTGGTGATTGTTCAGAGCAGTTGAGCTCTTTGGGTGGTGAGTAATGGAGAGTTTGTGCGAGGGAAAAAGCGATGGCAAGCGGGAGAGCCGGGACAAGTGAGGCTGGGGGTCCGCTGCCTGTTCTGAAATGGAGGATGGAGAGGAGAGCAGCGTGTCTGACCTTCTTACTGCAGACTTTTGAACTGTCATCTGGGGTCGTGCCTTGTGTTTTCTTTGGACTTCAGACAAATGTGTGACTTGGTCCTTGTTTGTGTGGTTTTTTTCCCCCCTTCCCTGTTCTAGGGATGATGGCAAAGAGGCACTTAAATTCTACACGGATCCTTCATATTTCTTTGACCTTTGGAAAGAGAAGATGCTTCAGGACACCAAGGATATTATGAAAGAGAAGCGGAAACATAGGGTGAGGAAATGGGAGATCTCTACCAACAGAGGCATGTCAGGGAAGAAAAGGAGATGGGAAGTGTTAATGAATCTTGGACTCCAAAGTTGCTATCCAAAATTCAGGTTGGCTGTCTTAAACTCTTTAGGGATCAATTCAGTGAAGTTTTTATCTCGTTTACTCTCAGCCTTGTTAATTAAAAAAAGAAAACAAAGCTAGCCTTAATCTGTTTTTCCAAATGCCACCATCTTTGTACGATTATAAAGGCATAATTTGTAGTCCTCAAACATAGCGCTGGTGCAGTCAGCAGGGGAGAAGGTAGTGTCGGAGTCTTTTCTGCACTTCTGAAGTTGCACAGGGGTCTGTTCAGTGTTGAAGCAGCGCAAACCCCACTGCCCCAGCACCGCAGTGTGGTGAGTGTGTAATAAATTCTACTGTGGGAGAATAAAGGAAGGAGAAACATCCTTTCAGGAGTGCAAACCCAGGCCCTAATCTTAAATTAAGGGCAATTGGGAAGTTTGACAAAACCATTTAAGCTGAAGGTGCTAGGTAGAGTTCCTGGTTTGGTGCCTGGGGATTTGGACCCATGTTTACCACCACTGAAACTAACATCCTAAAAGATTCTGTTTGAGCACACTTTATTTAGCTTTTGAGCAGCTGGCTTATTAAATATCAAAACAGATAATGATTTTTCAATCACAATTGCGAAGGAGAGATTTAGGGCATGTCAGAATAGAGAGAATAAGGCTAGTTAAAGGCCAGTTGTTCTTTGTGGGCAAGTGTCCATACTGCCCACCCGAAGCACCTTGCTGGTGTTGAGATTTGGCAGTCTGGACACAGAGGACAAAAACTGAATTGATGTGGGAAACTGAGCTTTCACTCTGCCCTCGAGGTGGTCATGCAAGGGAGTAGCGATGGCATCGTGTCTTGGCTGCACTGGGGAAATCTGATGTTGTCTCTTTTTTTTTTTTTTTTTTTTTTAATGCTATCTGTGCTCCAACTTCTTTGTATGGGAGATCTTTGGAGCTTGCAGCAATCAGGAAAGTAAATTAAAAATGCTGGCCCTCTTTGAGGATGTATTTTCTTGAAACTGCTGCAGGTCTGTCCTGTTTCTCCCTATTCCCAGGGAGCTTAAAGCAAAATAAGTCTCCTGTTTGATTCTTCCTCCCTCAGAAAGAGAAAAAGGAGAATCCAAACCGAGGCAATGTGAATCCACGGAAAATCAAAACCCGGAAAGAAGAGTGGGAGAAGCTGAAAATGGGACAAGAATTTGTTGAGTCAAAGGACAAACACGGTCCTGCTGGGTAAGCAAGTCTGGGGCTCTGTGTTCCGCTCTCCAGCGAGGGGGAGCAGGCGGGCGGTGTTGATTGTAATGCAGTTCACCCTGCTCTGCAGCTCCTCCAGATCTGCTGCACAGTGCCGATCGATACTGCCACTAATCAGATTCTCCAAAGTAAATCTTTCTGCTGATTTAAAATTTGCTAAATAAATCCAGGGAGCTACAGGGTTTGAACAAGGTGGCAGGAACAGCTTCGGTGGCAAGCCTGCTCTCGGCTGCCTGGCTCGTGGGCCCAGCACAGGAGTGTTGAGAGCTTTGGCTCCCTGCCGGTCCCGATGCCCTGCCCGTCACACCTAGCCCCTGGGCTGTACGCTGAGGAGCGGGGTGGCAGCTTGTATTGTGCGATTGCTTTGTTACATTTCACAAATGGCTCTTCACACCCTAAAGTGGAAGCGGGGGCTGTCCCCATCCAAGTATTTCAAGCTACAGATCTCTCTTTAGCGCTTCTGGCTTGGGAATTTGTTTAACTTTTGACACCAGCGAGGCTGGAAGCAGCCCGAATTCCCCACAATGCACTTCTCACTTGCTCCTTGCAGCTTCCTTTCATATAAGAAAAATCTCTCTTTAAATCACACTCTCCAGCTAAAAATAAAACTTGCTTTTAGTTTAATAGGAGAACAGGTTTGGTTTCTAGCAGGGGAATGGAGCAGCACAAGAGCACCATTTTCTTGCTCCTCTGTTTTCTCCTGTAAGCATGTTCATGGATTTGAATTCACTGGAGATCCAGAGCCCCAGTGGTGGTTCTGCCACCCCACAGTGAAATGAGCTCATTGAAAGCTCAGTGTGAGGGTGGTCTCCTCCTTCAGAACTACTGCAGCTCTGGATACTTGCTTTTAATGGCATCGTTGTTTCTTCGGTTCTCTTTGATATTCTGTTCTCAAGCTTATTTTTTGGCATCTTTGAGTACCTCTCTTTTTTTTTTTTTGCCAGTGATGTTACCCAGTGTAACTGGGAGTCCTTCAAGTCCAAGTTGGTCACAACACTCTTATAGGTGGTTTTTCTATAATCAAATGTTAAGAAAACTATTTTTTATTCCAGTGTTTTCTTGTTCACTAAAATATATGCTCATGCTGTTCTGGTGTCTGCTAGCAATAAACAAACATGAGAGCATCTGGGCAAATCCTAGCTGAAGAATTATGCAGAGCAAACTAACACAGCTGTACGTGGCTCTTCGTATAGGGTGCTTTGAGAAATAGAGAGTTTTCTTTTTTAAATGTTGCTTTAAGGTTTTGTTTATATAGGGTGCTTTGAGAAATAGAGACTTTTTTTTTTTAAATGTTGCTTTAAGGTTTTGTTTTGTGGGTCCTGTTGTGGTGGTTGATGAGGTCCCACCTAAAGGCAGGTCCCACTGTGCTGGGAAAAGCCATCCCTGCTAGAAAACCTCATTTTGAAATATTTCAAGTTGATCCATCCATGTGGTTAACATCACTGCTATTTGGTGGCTGATCTGCTGCGCAGTTGTTTGCTGTAACCCTTCCAGGAGGCAAAGCTCTTGTGAGTGAGGGGGGGAAAAAATGAGCTTTAGACATTGTCTCGAAGTTTTTAAATCAATTGCTTGTCTTGCTTTCGCTAAAAATGAGCTTTAGACACTGCCTCGAAGTCTTTAAATCAATTGCTTGTCTTGCTTTCGCTCAGGTACCCCTCGAACATGGTCTATCAGAACGGCAGCATCGGTTCCAACGAAAGCATGGATGTGAACTGCTACCCGCCACCGCCGCAGACTGACTCTATTGTGCCACCACCTCCTTCGTTCCCAGATGACAGCCTGCCTCCACCCCCGGTGGAATTTAGGTAAGCCTACGGGATCCCTTCTGTCACCGAGGAGTAGTAGGTGGTGTAAAAGGATGACATGAGACAGGCTGAGAGAGTTCAGCAGAACTTCCTAACGGGTGTTGTATGGGATCCAGAATGCTCCTGTCTGGAGGGGAAGTGCAACTGCACACAGGGACAGGGGCGCGGGCAGCACAGCTCTCTAGAAATCCCAGCCACCGTCCTCGTTCCCATGTAGAAGGGGAGAATGGGCTTGGGCAAGAGCTAGAGCAGACTTATTTCACTTTCTAGTAGAGGGGGGTCCCAATTAATTCTCTGGCTCCTTTGCATGAGTTTTCCTCTGCAGTTGTTCCAGAACATGTAGGCTCACACTCCTGATAGAGCTGTGTGAAGAACAGCTTCTTTCACCTCTGTTTTTCTCTTACCATTTGCCCTATGATCTCTGACAAATGCACGACGTGGGCGCTGAAGATGTAGATGTAGTTAAATTTAAAGGGCTTGAGCACACCAGCTGACTTCTTCCGAGAGACTTCGGGGCGAGTTCAGGGCAGCTGCTTTGTATCAGATGAAATGGTGACTTCCAGTCAGCTCTGGAGATGAGAATTATGGTCCAGCAGTGGCTCAAGACACAAAGGGTGAAACAAGAGAGTAGATTTTTTTTTTTTTAAAGGCAGTAAAACAGAGTCACAAGTAACAGGAGGAAGTATGTCTGATAGACAGGACTGTGTTAGCTTGTCTCCATCTTATCCAAAGGCAGTAATGCTGCAGAAAAGGCTCTTCTGATGTGTCAGAGAGACCAAGCACTGCACTCTGCGGCGTGTTCCTCTAGGGCAGAGCAGAAAAGAGCTTTCAGATGAAGCTTACGCTGCCTTATGCAGTTGCTTAGATCTCTGACTAGCCACAGAGATCTCCCTTCTCTGGTTTTGTTTTGGTGGTTTGTTTTTAAAGAACCCTGGGAGCTAGGTTTGATCTCCAGTAGTCTCTCTTGGATCAGCACTGTGCACTGTTAAAAATTGTGACTTTTTTTGTGGCAAATGTACCTTATTTTTCTGTCATAGCATGGAAGGAGATGTCAGTTTAGGGCTTCCTTTACACGTACGTAGGATATTAGAGCATCTTCTGGGCAGTAGTGTTTTCTGGTATAAACACAGCTTCCATAAATGGGAGACTCAGTCACAAATCGGTGTTTTCCTTAAGAGCACGTTGGGTTTCCGTGTCTTCCTCTTCCCTCACCACGGCGAGCTATGAGACATGGCTGCTGCACTCCAGCTCTGAGCGGTGGAATCTGGTGAAGAGATCTGTTCCTAGCAGGTGCTCAGAGCATATGCTTTCCTGGCACACCCACCGGTCCTTGTGCGATTTATCACGCTAGACATCCCTGCCTGGCGTGTCAGAAGTCTGACCTCAGCGTGGAGGGGCAGTGGCTTGCCTTGCTGCAGGAGCTCTTAAGCCGGGAGGCTGCTCTGAGTGCGGACATGATGCCTGGCCTCTGCCAGAGAGGTGAGATGGCTCATGTTCTTGTCAGCCTGCAAGATGGGACGCGTGATAGCATTTCTGCCAGTCCCTAGAAGCTTTCCTTTGTTCTAGTGCTGTAGGCCAAAAGAAACACTGCGAGGGAACTAAAACCAAGGAGTGAGGTCTCATGGAAACACCAGTGAAAGCTGGAACTTAGATTTTTGTCTGGACTGCAGCAAGCACACGTGATTTGCATTAACACTGTACAGTCTAATCTGGCCTCGCAGCTAATAACCTTACTTCTCTCTCCTTCTGTCGCAACAGCTATCCTGTAGACAACCAAAGAGGTTCTGGTTCTGGAGGGACCAAACGATCCAGCCTGGTTAGCCC
>NW_010101414.1:0-2298 GCF_000699245.1 Pterocles gutturalis
GGAGTCGCCGTGGTGGTCGCTGCCTGCAGTGGCCGCCGCGTCGGGTAGCGTGAGGAGGGCTGGGGTGCTGCGCGGGGAGTTTCGGCTTTATACAAGTGTGTGTAAAATCGGAGACATCTTTGAGAACGGCGTACCAGGAGCACGCGGCGAGGGAGGGTGTTCTTGTTTGTTATACGTATTCCACCGGGCCGATGTCATAGCTCGGTATGTTGGGAGCTGCGTTTTTCGGGTCGCGGGAGGTCACACGGGGTTGTACGGAGGCCGCCAAACCCTCGGCAGTAAGTGCTCGGCAAAACCGAGTAACTCGGGTGACAGAAGCGCAACCGAGACGGATGTTTTTGAAAAGCCATCTTTCCAAAAATCCTGACCTGCGGGAAGAACTGAACTCAGTGTTTACTTAAAGCGTGGTGATGATGGGTAACTTTATTGTGCCTTTTCAGCTTCCCCAGGAAGACACTTCCCTGTGCTGCTTCCTGGTAGCCAGATGTCCGTGTCTCAGAAAGGCCGCCCTTTCCGCGGGCACTGCAGCCGCTCCGCAGGGACCTGGCTTTAGGAGCTAACCCTGACCTCCAGCGTACCTGAGCAAAGCACTGTCATACAGACAGTTGCTTGGGCTATAGAAAATAGTTCTTCAAACCGTTGTGCTTGCTAGTGGCATCCTTAGCTGTGAATGAGCGTACAGAGGCTTATCCTGAAAAGAAAACCAAAACCCCAGGTCTTTTGTGTGCCCCTTTTATCAACATAATGAAAAATGGCTTTAAAAGAAACCCCACCAACCAAACAAAAATACCTCTTTTTCGTGTTTTCTAACTGTTTGGTAGAGCATTGTATGTATTCTCATATTCTGACTGGAATTGTGTGTAATGTGTCTTTTTGACAAAAATTTGCAAAGATGTTCAGAGCTGGACATGTGTGCGTATACTTGCATGTCAGAAGGATGATAAGGATAAAAATTGTTTTGCACCTAAGAATAACAAACTTTTAGTGGTAGCAGATAGATTTGCAGATAAAAGCTTTAAGGTAGTTGCTAAGAATTCTGTCTAGCATGGTAATGACTGTTTTTAGACGCTTCTGCAACCTGCTGCATGTATTTCTACATCTTCCTTCAACAAATTTTATCCAGATGTTACTTCAAGGCCTCATCATCTGTGAATGATGCAAACATGGTTTGTTCTTCCAGCTGAAGCACTTTCCATTTTGTTTCAAAAGCTGGAACAATGTCTTAAGTAGATTTCGAAAGTAGTACAAACAGTATTTGGAAAAAACTTTCACAAACATTTGAGTGAACTCTGCAGTTCACAGGAGATGCACAAAAGGGAATTGATAAAAAAAAATGAGTGTTTACAGATAAGTATCTATCTTTCATTTGCAGTGAGACAGATCTTTACAGGTGGAAAAAATACCCATCCAACAACAACAGAAAAGCCTTTTTGTGCATATCCATTGTTTTTGCTTATGCTTTTATGCCTACCTTTAGTTAATTGCTAGCATTTGATGAAAAAGGTCTGTGTGCAGGAAGAAGCTATCCTTTTTTGTTGTTTGGGGCTTTTTCTACCTTCACAAATTTATAATTTCTTTAAATACACACTTCAGGTTTGGGAAGATTTGTTTCACTCTGAATAAAAACTTCGAGGGGAAAAAATTTAAAAATGACAAGATAATGGCTCATCCACATACAATGAATCTGAACTGTTATAGTAGCTGCTGCTGACAGCTGTGTCCTAAAGGCAGTTTAATGCATCCAACTCAGTAAATGTGACAGAAAAAGGTGATGTCTAATAAAGTATTTGTTTAGAGGTGTCTAAGCAACCTGGCTTACATAGTGATTTCTTTTTTCATTAGGCAGAAGATCTCTTCTTTCTGCGGCCTATGTGGACGCCTCAAGATGGGAAAAGAGACAAAAAGAGGAACATAACCTGGGTGAGAAAAGTTTGGGTTTTTTTCTCCACTTTGACTAATGGATTGAAACCTGAATTCATTGTAGACTAGCTCACCATCTATGAATACTTAAAAATAAAAAAACATGTGGAGTGAAATGCTTCTGAGGTTCTATGTCAAAATCTGCTCAACGTGTTAAAAATCAGTCATATATATTCAAAGGTGTAATGCAGAAACAAATTAGAATTTGCCCATTTCGTTAATGTTTGGTTTCTACAAGCTGATTTTTTTCTTTCTCAAAATCCAAAACTTTTACAAATGTCATAGTTTTGTGTCTGACAGTTAAGACTGCTTCTGAGTGTCCTCTTCATTGATGTTGTTCTAATCGTAATTCAGTGCGAAAGAAGACCTATAAGTATT
>NW_010101414.1:2310-4778 GCF_000699245.1 Pterocles gutturalis
CATTTTTAAAAAAGAACATTTTCCTCGGAGTTTTGCAGGAGGGGAATACAGCTGTTGAAATTTTCAATTTTTCTTTTTGGGAAAAATGAAACTAAACATTTTATTTCCGAGAAGTTGTACATTAGACTGTACCCGCATATGATACTGAGATCTCTTGTGCGAATTTCATAGCTAAATTCTTTGGTGAGATTACATTTGAAATTACATTCTACCATCTTTTCGGTGACTGTGTTAAATACACGAAAGATACATACGCATTATTTTGTACCATGAGTGTTTGGGAGACCCCTTAATGCATAATTCTTTTCTTCCCTTTTTCATTCCTGGGCCCCTGAACTGTGTTAGTTGTAACACAGATTATGAGGCTGAAAGAAAAATCAGCAGGTGAAATTCAAGGGCTTTTGTCAGGCAGGAAAACACAAAATTATCAGAGTAATATTTTTTTTATGCACTACTTGGTTTCTGTTATTTTCCTGTAGACAGCCGGGTTGGTATTGTCAACATGTTTTACTGTACATGGGCCAGAAACAGCTGGTGCTTATAACTATAGCTTGGATCCTGCAGGGACTGTTAATACCTTGTAACCACTTACTGTCAATGGGACTGCTCATGCGGTGTTTTTTGGGCTGGAGCCACAGACTAGTGCCCTGGGATGCATTTGAACTAGTCCCCTCCAGATGAAAAAGGGTTCTTATTTTGACAAACATCATAGGCAGTAGAAATCCACTGTAGAAAAAAAATTGTGCAAGTGCTGGTACAGTCTATGTTTGGCTTTCCCCAGGCCTGGCTGACCTTTTGTGACTGTTTGGCAAGCACAGTTCTTGCTGCTGCTTTGCAGATGATCTTGATCCAAAGTGGATGTCTGTTCTGTGCTTTTCAAATAACTGCTTTGCATTTTCATTTTGTGTTCACAGAAAAGAGAAAATAAGTTAACATGGTGTCAGCTGTGTTACCATTTCAAAGAGGAGACAGCCCGGCAGACGTCTGCTCTGTAGCTGTCAGTTATGTGGTTGCACATATAATCTTGGGCATAGTAACTGGTGATTGTAGCTAAAGTGAATTCTTTGTGTTGAGGAGATACTCTTTTAATTGTGTATTTTGAACACTGTTTCAGAACTGTTATTCTGCAAAACTGTCTTGTGAGAGTACATTTAAAGGAAAAAGAAGTATTTTTGATGTAAAGCCAGTTCCAGTTCTCCACTGCAGTAATGTGGTGCCATCTCGGACTCTTAACTCATTTACTGTGTCCATATAAGATATGCTTTATTCTCTTCTGTGTAGTCTCAGTTTAGCATTCCAAGCATAAAAGAGTTATGCAAACATCAGTTCTGAAAAAGCATGAAAAAGAACAACACTGTATTTTGTGTGCAGAAACACATCTGTTCAAAAGGGTAGGAACTGAAAATGTGTTAATTTGGAATTTAGAAACTACTTGCTGGCAGGAAGATACCTGTCTAGAAGTAGTTTGGACTCCACTCATTAAAAATTGGATATCAAGGGAACACGAGGCATGGCTGGACTTAGATTCTCCAATGCTTCAGTTGGTTCATCACTAACAAGGGTAAAATTGACAGTAAGCGTCTTGATGAGAAGAATAGCAGTTACAAGAATCCCAGGGGATGGCAGAATCCAAGTGAGGTAGTAAGTGTCTTTTTTTGTTAGAAAAACTCATGGTACCCCAAATGGCTTATCCACAGCACCAGGTGGCAGTGCTGCCTTTACAGATTTGAATAATTTCCATTCAGAGCCTTCTGTACGAAGCTGTAGTTCTTTCCAGAAGCTGCGGGGGATTTTGAAATACTGAGAAGTGTGAAAGATACAAATTTGTAAGGCAAACTACTTGCCTCAGCGTTCCTTTATATTTTAATTTGATCTTTAAAATAAATCAAGACTTTCTTGATATCGAAAACAAATGTTAGCCTGTGAGTTTAGGTATCAGGTTGGCCCGTCATTCCTAAGACAGGTGAACTTTGCATCACATTTGTATCCACTTTCCTGTTGCTGCCCAGTCACTGGATTTCAACCCTGTCTTGGATGGACCACTCCTAAGAATAAGAGGGTAGTGACCTTACATGGTGGCCAAATGTGCAACTTGTTGATGTGGCTGCATGCTGTGAATAGGTACACACTGCAAATCAAACTGAAAATGTGTTGATTTCCTGGGCCACCAGACTGCTGTTAGATGTCATAACTACTGACTTCGAAGTCAGTATTTTCCCAGTCATTGTCCTGAATCACTGTGTTGCAGGCAGGAAAACACTGAGTCTCTATGAACAAATGAAAATAAAAACAAACATGAAATCTCAGGTACCAATATTCTAGAGACAGCTGTGAAGTTGTGTCCAGAAGTTAAATGACTTCAGCTCAGACTTACAGTTTGCTTTGTTAGTTTGTCCTTTTTTCCCTTTACCCCTTTAATTCTCTCCCCTATCCTGGGCGGGGGGGGGGGGGGGGGGGATTGGAGTGAG
>NW_010101414.1:4809-5917 GCF_000699245.1 Pterocles gutturalis
GGTGTGCGGTTTGGCCCCCAGACAAGGGCAAACCCATGACAGTACATCCATGAGATTCTGCAATACACAGAAATATGTCTTTAGAGAAATTAAAGTTGTAAAAGGTCATCATGCAGAGATGTATTTTTAGGCAATGTGTATGGGAGATTATATATAGTAGTGTCCTCTTTGGTAATGACTGCCAATTAAGTGTAAAAGCACTTGCAACATATATCTTTTAGAATGTACATAGAATTTTGCTTTGGCCGTTAAAACATTGATTTGGTTTATACACCAACGTTAGCGCTCAAATTTTAACAGCAACAGTGCTAGGAGACTGGGGCATTCACATTCTTGCATTCTAGTATTTCCATCGGGATGTTTTTAGGTGAGAAGCAGCTTTGGTCTTGATTATTGACTAGCAGCTTCTGGACTGAACTTGGTTTATAAAAGGTATCTTGAGTTATTGCAAATCATGTATATGAGAAGAAAAGTCTAGTTTTAGATGCTCGTCAGAGAAAACAAACCAGGAAAGAATTACTCACTGGAAGTTCTTCATATACAGAAACTACAGCACCTCTTCCTGCCTTCCTCTTCACTGACCTGCATGTCTGTGTAGTTGTTTCCCATCTTGCTCCTCTCTCTGCCACAGGTTCTTTCACTGCCTCCTGAAGAACTCCGGGTCCTCAGGCAGGGGCTGCACTGGGTCGGCTGGGTCGGCTGGGCCATGCCAGTGGCTGGCCAGGCAGCAGGCAGCTGGATGGACCGACTGGGCTGGGCCCTGCGCAGGGCTGCACCCCAGCTCTCCGCTGCCCACTCTTAAATGTGTCATTTGCAGACGTGCTGACTAGCTCAGCCTTGGCCAGAGGGGGGTCCAGCCTGAAGCTGGGGTAACTTCCAGCAGCTTCTCACAGGGGCTCTCTTGGTACCTGCAACCAAACAAACTTGGAGCTGGGAAACTTTTAGCAGTTACTTACAGGACCCATCACTGTAGCCCCTCCCTCGCTACCAAACAAACCCACCACACAAAACCACAAAAGGACTGCATCCCATGCAGACACAGCATGTTACTGGTGCAGTGTTGCTTCCTGACCCTGACAACTTTGGCAGAGTAGAAGGCTTAGTCAAT
>NW_010101415.1:0-9864 GCF_000699245.1 Pterocles gutturalis
CCCTGCTTTTCTTATCTATTTATTATTAACTATACGCAAACACTTGCTAATCTTATTAAGATGTTGATCTATACCCCACAGTAGTTCTAAGTAGTATTAAGTAGTTCATAGTAGTTTTAAGACTGTTTATTGTTTTAAGAAGAAAACCCTCCATAATATGTTTGTGTATTTTCTTATTGTATAAATTAACCAAAGGTTTTCAAGAGTTCCATGTTCTTAGATGCAGTTTCATAATGTGAAAGCACATTCCTCAGATGTATTCTGTGGTTTTATACAACATGTATATAAGCACAGAGTTAGTGTGAACAAACCTTAATAATTCACACAAGTTTTCCAGAATTTCAGACCATTAATTGGACCTTTCTGGTATAAAGATTATTCAATAATACATTAAAATATTTCCAGCAGGTTCTAATTTCCACTCATGTAGGGGTATTTCTTATGAACAATTTCTATTTCTGAATGAAAGCGGAAAGTGTAGAGTTAATTGGGAATCTACATGTACACATTTCTATATATCTATAATGCATAGGTATAAAGTTATATTTTAATATTACGATATACTTGGTTCAGCTTTTCTTTTTAACACTGAACCCTGCAAAAAAAAGGTTTTCTACCGGTATCTGTTCATCTTCAACACATTAGAACTGTTCAGAAGTGGTGGCTAAATGTCAGTTTTGTCAGGCCTGGAACGGGTAAGAACCCAGTCATACCAGAACGCTTCAGCCATCTGTCCTCAGAAAGTATTCCTCTCCTCCCTGGTCTTTCTGCAACCCAGTACTAAAGCATCTATGAATATAGATTCTCTGGATTATTGGAATCAAATAATAATGATAAAAATGGACATTTACTTTGAGCAGATTACAACTATGACTCCTGAAAATTTTTGCCTAAAACAAGTTGCTGTGCCCAGGTTCCACCTGTAGGGTCCAAACCTAGTTGAAAACTTGTAAAACACAAGCAAGTGTGACAAAACATAAGATAGAAGAGGAAACAGATGATCAGGTGATTAAAGTAAGTCCATCTGGTATATAAATTAAAAAGGTAATATATAGTCTAAAGTCCACTTTATTTATTTATAAAGAAGAGACTAGTTTTGGTGTTGATAACAAATAAACTATTTAGTTAGAAATCCACAATTTAGTTCATACTTCATACACTACCTTTGTTTTCATGTTACAGAAAGTATTTAACCTCTCCTTACAGTTTTCACTCTTGAAAGTTTGCTATGTAGAAGATACAAGAGAGACATCACCTATCTCACAGAGGTTAAAACTAAAAGTAGATGCTACTGCAACTGAGTCCATTGACTGCCATCAGCTCAACTACATTCCTCAGTAAAATTGTCCAGTTTTCCTGCATCTGCTTTCACCAATTAAGGTTCACCAGAATGAAGTCCTAAACTTTGCAGAATTCATTTTCAAAATTTTCTCCATAATGTTCAATAAGTATACTTCGAAACTTTTGACATAAATTTTCTTGCAAATGTCTTGTGAGACTGCCATAAAAATTCGTTTCTTCCTTACCTCTTAAATATACCGCTGTCAATGTTAGTATAGAAATATGTGATTTAGAAGGAATTATTGTACTTCTTAACAACCTTTAATTGCCCCATATGCTTACTATTACCAGAGATTAAAAAATTATGTCTGGGAATGAGTTCTTTGTAGGCAAAAGATTCACTCTCTGTGAATCTAGAAGGCAAACTTTATTTTTTGCTTGAATTAATGAACTGCTGCCACTGTGCTTGCAGTCTAGAAAATAAAAAAATAAAACTCTTTACAAGCCCACAAGGGTTTCTGAACTGCATTTGTTACAGTGTTAGGTAAACAGTGCCTCTGCCAGTTTGCATTAAAAATATTTCCTGATTTAACTATGTGTCAGTTATAATCAATAATTAGCATTGGTTGCCCTCCAAAGTCTTTATACTTATTAAATCTTTTATAAAAGGATTTAGTAAGTGAAATAGATTTTGCTATATCTTATTTGAAGCAGATGGGCAATAGAGTTTCAATGTTCAAAAACATATACGTCCCCCAAAGTTTTTTCATTTCAGTCATGTAAATTATTGTGTGATACAATTCTCTTGGGAACACTCTAAAACCACATACTACTTTTTTAATCATTCTATAAAGTGTATAGAATTGTGACTATGGAATTTGTACTTCCTTTATCTCTGCTGGGCTTCTTTAGCGTGTACTAGAGCTTTGAATATATCATGGGTCATAGAATGCTTTCATAAATAAATAACCTGTATTAAAATATCATTCTATGGTTTTCCATTCACAGTGTAGTAGGATTCAACCGTGTTTACTGAGGCTACCATGTGGATGTTAATTTTTCTCTTTGATTGTGTATGCCAAAAAAAAAAAAAATATTGCATACAAAAAACATGACTCCTTTCACAACAGTAAAACAGAGAGTCTTCATGGGAAACCAAAGTGTCAACTGGGCACTGATCCTGCTGATGACTTTAAGTATTTGGAATGCCAGCTTCCAGGTTGTTGGTTAGGATCAGACCTCAAGATTTCTGAGTATCTGTATTGGTGCTTCAGAAACCATACCTCAAAGATCTCAGAAGAATATATAAGTTGTAATTATGCTTCTGTTAAAACTCCTTTACTCTTGCCACAGCACTGTAGTGAGATATAAATAGGATTCATTACTCTTCTCCACCCAAAAATTTGTTTCTTTCTTTGTGTATTCTTTCAGTTTGTTACTCTTCTTTGAACAGCCACAGCATGAGAAAGTGCATGTAGTAGTAGTCTATACAGGGTCTAAACTAGAGAAAATGGTTTGGGGTTATGTGACTATGCCAAAATTGTGCTACTTCATAGCAGAGTTAATGGCTGGTTTGTGATATCCTGTCCTTTTTGAGCCTTGAAGGGTGTCTTGCCCCACTATAGTGGACAGCTGAGAGAGGGTTTTTTTGTGATTCCTTGAAAAGGAGCACCAGCTAGATGGAGTCAGACAATGACTCAAGGAACAATACAACACGATTTTATTTACCTCAGCAACTGCAAAAACATCAGGGATCAACTTCTCAGAGTCAAGCACCAAATCACACTTATCAATTATCACAGAGACACAGAGAACATCACCAATCCCTTGATCCAGCAAGCATCTTCTCTTCAGCAGAAGTCTTCATTTCAGGCAGAAATTCCTTGTGTGGGCTGGTGATGGGTCAACGGGGAGTACAGTTCGGATTCAACTTTTATACAGTTCGGTCCAGTCCGCTCCAGTCCCAGACCACCCCTTGGGGAGGGGGCAGCACCCAGGTCATCTTTGATGTTGACCTTTGGGGGAGCGCAACAGCCCTTTATCCACTTTACCTTCATGGGGAGGAGTTGATTCTCCACCAAGGAGACAAACTTCAGCCCCTAGCACCCATGCCACACCTCAACAGGTGTGCCCATCACTCAAAACATTAACAACTTGCTAATGTTCATTCACAAAAGAACTTTTCTTCCAAAGTGCTCTGCCCGAGCTGTTCATGGACATGGTGGCACCTCTTCTCTAGAAATGTTCTGAGTGCTCTGCCCAAGCACTCCTGCTGGAGCCTCTTCTTTAGAAAATGCTCTGCCCATTGTTTCAGACATAAACATGGATAACCAACATCATCTGGGAAGGGATGAGTAAGGGTCCAGTCTGTGACAAAGGGGGACAAAGAAAAAAGCAATACGCAGTGACGGCAAAGAATTAATTTGGTGTCTCGTGTTACTAAAAAGCTTCAGGCAGAAACCTGCCTCACAAAATTCATAAATATTTGCACCAAACCCTTTGATCTGAGGTTCTACACTTCAGTGTTTGCATGATCACATACTCCCAAGTTGCATCTAAACTTCAACAAACTTCAGATAAAAAAAATAAAACCCACCTTGTCCTCCCTTTACAAATTAGTATCTTGTTATGCTAAAACTATCACATATAGATGCTTCATAGAATCGTAGAATATCTCAAGTTGGAAGGGACCCACAAGGATCATCGAGTCCAACTCCCAATATTTCTTTGCTGCAACTTCTAAAGCTACTTTGATAGCAGTGTTAGAAAACAATCAAAGGAGCCATGACTTCCAGTTGAATTTTCAAGTTTTTTCAAATTTGTTATTATAAAGAGACTCTTTTCCTTCATAGTTTGGAAAGATCTAGCTATAGCTGCCGTGGAAAGATCTAGCTATAGCTGCCGATTTCCTTAATATTATAAAGCAGTGCCTTCTGAATTATTAACGACCAGAAGCTTTGGCCCTAAAATTATTGCTGAATGACATAAACATTGGAAGCTCTGTTCGGTTTTCACAACCTCAGGTATTCTCTGGCTTTTCAGAGGTGCTAAGATACTGGAGTTGTCCCTCTGGGCTGCTACACAAGACTCAAAACCTAGGGAAGGCCCACATGCTTCCTAAGTGGTAGCTAAGGTCAAGTGGATAATGACATCTGAAGTGCCCTGGACACCCCTAGGAAATTCAGAGGACACTTGACATAAACTCCACAGAATCTCTGTAACTGCTCTATGTTCTTTGTGCAAGTAGTACCAGGGCTGGCTTTCTCTCAGGCAACAGAAAGTTGCCAGAAACCTCTTTGGTCATTGTTCCTGTCTTGGTGGTTCTGCCTTTCTTAGAGACTGAAATCAAACCTTGAATCCCAAGCCTCATTTCTCCCCCCTGGAGGCCCTTCTACCATGTAAAATAACAGCCAGGGTACATTTCTGTGATGGAGTTACTACAAAACCCCTTTGTCATGGAATGTAATATTGCTGATGCTGCTGCATAGTCCTGAATCCAGTGTCTAGGCCTTTCCAGAATAGTAAAAAATCCCACATGTAAAACCAAGTCAGGTCATCATGATTGTTATCACCCTATAATGAATACCAGAAGAATTAGTAATGACCAGCCACTTGCTGCAAAGTGTTAGAGAGAGATGTATTTTATACTTTATTTGCAATAAAAGATGTAGCTTGAATGCAAGACAATGTTGGTTTGATTCCCTGCATCTGGAGGCTTGGGGCTGTTTGTATCTTTCTCCTTTTCATGTCAAATGCGGGTGTCCTCATCCAGTTTCTTATTTTTTACAATGTATGTTTGTTCATTTTTTATTTAGTCTTTGCATAGGTGAAGGCATTTAAAGTAATATCTCATTCCCTTTGTGTTTATTTACACGTGACACACACTCATACCGTAGCTGTAGCTGTCTGGAGAATAACAATTCAGTGCATGAAAACTCTCAATGTATGACATTTGTTTTTACTCTGCATGGGAACTAAAGCAAAACAATCATGAAACTTTGAAAAAAAAAAAGTGTCAAAGCAGATGTTTTAAGAGGGGAAAAAACCACAACGTTTTCAGCTTTTCTCTTTATGTCTGCCTCTGTGTCAGCATAAGTAATCAGAGAAATATGTACCTGAAAGATTACCTACATAAAAGAACACTAAAAGTAAAAGATTTCTAGTAAAATATTCTAGTTTTGAGAATGAATATTCAATCAAAATATATTATCTCAATGTTCTTATTAGGTATGCCTATAAACACTTCATAACACACCGTCATACCTTTCCCCCACAACAGACATAACACATGTATCTGTTTCAGTATAAACGCATTAAACTAATCACAGAAACATAAATATATTTGTGAGCACAAGACAGTTATTTACACTTTCGTATACCCACAAATTTAACACACATATAACACATGTAAAGGAATCCATTAGCTCGTTTCCTGTTTCCTGGCAGACACATTCTTGCAGCTTTTCTGAATGGTAATAAGAATCACCTAAAGCATGTAAGGCAGAGGTACAATAGCAATGTGAAGGTCAGTCAGATCCCGCTGTAAAGAGCAGAAAAATATGCCCCAATATTTCTTGACTACTTAATCTGGCCAATGTCACAAGTTGGAATCATATAAAAGATATATGTGAAGGTCTGTTATTTTAAGAAACGATAGACTTGGAAGGAAACCTTTTCCTCATTACTGACCTGTATCCATGTCATGTCTTTAAGAAGCAACATTATACAAGTTCTCTGCAAAAACTTCACTTTCTTATTTGTCCATCTAAGCAGGGTGGTTGTGGTGGAAACAAGAGAGGTGGGTCAACTTTGTACCTCTTCTGCAATGTTTTTGACAACTATTTTCTTCCCAGGAGCTTGCTGTTAAAGGGCTTCCCTGCTATAGAAACAGTACTAAAGAGGATAAGAATCATATCCTGTTTTGGTTGGGGGAATTAGCAATACTCCTTCTCATGCGCAGATAAGCTATACAAACAGCAGTCTGAGTAGTTTAATAAAAATCAAAGTAATCACACTGTCTACTGTGTACTAGAGTTCCTGGTTTGAGTAGCAATAAAATACTGCATTCGTAAAGGAAGTTTCACATGAAAATTGTTGCAGTTGAACGCTAAGGTCTGGTGTAAACATAGATTTTTAACAGGTACAATGCAGTTGACTGAGATTTTTTTTTTCCTTTAAACTGAGATATGTACAATTATGTGCTTAGTTACATCAGTCTTAGTTCCTGGAGAAGAATAAATAAACTGTAGCAGTGAAAACAATTTCATACAATTATGGCAGCAATCATAGCCACACTTAAGGGATTGCACTACATAAGTCTTTCAATATAGTCATAACAGTACAACTCTTATGTATAAACAAAGCCTTTTAGAGTATGACAAGTATCCTGCTGATCTGTACTTGTTACTGGGCCCCTCTGACAGAGCTTCCAAAATATTTGTAATATTTCTGCTTGCATTTTATTACTTCCCATTCCCATCACAGCTAAATAGAGAAGTTGTGAAGAAGAAAGCATTAAAAATAATTAATTATTTAGTAAGTCTATTGTAACCTCATAAAATGTCAATTTACCTTTTGGTGAAGCTTTTGAGAAGTGAATAGTGAAGGACTTGGTACTATAAAGAGGGAAGCAGAATTTAGACTTATCTCAATCAGTATGCACTTTACTCCTCTGTAACTTTACAAGCAGAGGAAATTATTTAATTCCCATATTGCTTCCCACATATGCCCCTCTCTTTAATATATCTTCTTCTAGGTAGTCTACAACTTATTTGCTTTTGTGGGGAAGAAAAATGTGCTCTCTTCATCCTACTAAACAACGTAAATTTAAATCTAGCTTCCACAATTTTAAACAAAAATATTCTTTTTTAAATCACACTTTACAGAGCACATTTGGCTATTTGCTGAATATCTAAGCAGGTTGTTGTTTACTATGGACAAACTGTTTTGTCTGCATAAACCTTAATTATGAGAGAAACACCATTACACCACTTGATTTTTCCATCTGTCTTTTGACTTCTTCCCCTTAAGCAATGGTAAGGGCATCAAATTCAATGCCGTTTATAACAGTTGGGTCTTTCTGCCAATCAATTTAAGAAAAAAAAATAAATAGATTGACGTTATTAAAAAAAAGCAAGCCCTTGATAATGTTAACCAGTACAGGAACCTAAACCCTTG
Source organism: Pterocles gutturalis (assembly GCF_000699245.1). Taxonomy (NCBI): domain Eukaryota; kingdom Metazoa; phylum Chordata; class Aves; order Pterocliformes; family Pteroclidae; genus Pterocles; species Pterocles gutturalis. The sequence goes on from NW_010101415.1 coordinate 7,459, forward strand.
TGATATGTTTTAACAATCAATTATACGGTACTCTCAGGCTGCCTATACTCAAAACACAAGCTGGTAAATTGACAAGTTGCCTGGGACAATATTTTTTTTTCAGTGCTACAGCACAGAATCTTTGTTAAGCAAAATTACTGTTTATTACAGATCTTTGATTTGTCAACAAAGTTTTTGAATTATCATGCTGACTCCAAGCTTCCTATTTAAAGCCAACAAGAAAAGACACAATTCTACTTGACAATGCAAGAAGTAAGGAAGAAGGGTGCACAACGGAAAAGTGAGGTGGTGTTCTACCTGAAGCATCTCTAAACTGGATGCTTAATTTCTGGTAAAGACTACTTGCAAATAACTTAAATCTGGAAGCAGTTTTGTAATCTTTTTCTGTTACATAGATGAAAATGTTTGCTAAGTATTTTCTGGTGATCTCATAAAAGAAGTGAAAAACTATATAGGCTGTTGAGAATGAACTTTCCCGTTTGAACCCTGGAAGAGCTCTTTGCAGGTTCTCATTGAAAGGTAAACTTTTAGGTCTTCGTGTATAAAGCCAATGCAATCACTTTCTTGGGAAAAAAAAAGTACAGTTTACTGTTTGCTGACTTTTAAGATCATCAAATTATCTTCAGCATTTCAGGAGGCTAGGACATTTTAGGTGGAGACATGGAAGATCATAGCAGTCAGACAATAGAGGTAAACAGTGCATTAAAAATTAACCATGTTGTCCTGAAGAGACTACCTACCATTTTACAAAGTTCAAAGAGGAAGTATTGTTCCGTACAGAGACAATAATAAAGGCAAAAATAAGCTTTCTTCCTTGGACATGAAAGTAGAAAAATACAGTTTCCTCTCATCTACCATAAAAATGAAAACACTGATTTTTTCCAGTTCTTATGAAATAGAAATTTACCATGAGAAATTAAACTCATCGTTTGGGTAGAATCCTAGAAGTTTGATCACTGACTTATTAGAAATAGGCTTTCACCTCTAGTAAGAAAAGGTCATCTTCCTATAGTAGTACTAACAAAAATAGTTGTGATTTTTGTAAATGTCATGATTAAAGTTGTAACATTGACAAAACATGAGTAACTTTACGTCTTCTTAAATGTTTGATGGTGTCCTTATGTTTTGAATTTTGCACGATTAGAAGGTTAGAAGCTTCTTTTGTCATAAACACATCATTTACAAAAGTTTCCTTGTAGGCAGAGTTTTCTGTTCTGCACTTTATAAAATGATCTGCTGTCTTTCGGCTTAGTAGGCTTTTCGTCATGGAGTTGGACAGTTTTGATGAAATTTGCATGAAATTTCAAAGGTAAAAAACCCCCAGCTATTAAAAAAGCAATAGTTTATAAATGGATAAAATAGATAATCAATAGCATTTCACATATTGTGATGCAAATAAAATTCCTAAAAGTAAACAAGACTATTAAGGTAATATAGATTGCTCAAAGCCCAAGAAAAAGGACATTTTAAAATGTGTTAGGTGAAAAAAACTAGTAACCGTATTGTCCAGTAGCAGTTCCAAAAGATAAAACATTCTTAGTAAAAATGAAAATGCTAGCTTTCAGTAAAACTCTCTCATCTTTACTTTGAAAGAATAAAAATGATACGTTTATATAAGAGAGAGGAACTACTTTACAGTCCATTAACAGCTGAGTAGACTGTCAATCTTTGTGAACAGAGAGCCGACTAAATGTCTAGTCCATTGATGATAATTATCAATGTTTTAAAATACCAAGAGCATTTTAGGAATCTAAACAAACACTTGTCATCATAATTTTCCAAATAAGCAGTCAAGAGGACCTAAGCAACTATAGGCTGATTAGACAGACATCATGTTCACACAGGTTTCTAGTAATAAATAATAATCATTAGACAATATACAATATTAAAATACATCTTGCAATCATACTGTTGTTAAAGTATAAATTTGTTTCATATTTTGATTGAAAAAATATACTTTGACATGCTTAGACATGCATTTGATATCATGTCAGGGACCAGACCCCTACCCATCCCTTCCCAGATGATGCTGTTTATCCATGTTTATGTCTCAAACAATGGGCAGAGCATTTTCTAAGGAAGAAGCTCCGCCAGGAATGCTTGGGCAGAGCACTTGAACAGAATGTTTATAAAGAAGAGGTGCCATCACGTTCATGAACATCTCGGGCAGAGCACTTTGGAAGAAAAGTTCTTTTGTGAATGAGCATTAGCAAGTTGTTAACGTTTTGAGTGATGGGTACACCTGTTGAGGTGGGGCATGAGTGATGGTGGCTGGAGTCATCTCCCCAGGAGAGAACCAGCTGCACCCCCTCCGAAGGCAATGTGGATGCAGGGCTGTTGTGACACTCAAAGGTCAACACCGAAAGTGACATGAGTGGATGCTGCCCCCCCCCCCCCGGGGGGGGC
>NW_010101415.1:9882-15616 GCF_000699245.1 Pterocles gutturalis
GGACTGAACTGAATTGTATGTATAACAGGTGATCCCGAACCATACTCCCCGTTGACCCATCAGCACTCCACGCAAGGAGTTTCTGCCTGAAGCAAAGACTTCTGCCAGAAGAGAAGACACTTGCTGGAATGAGGGATTGGTGATGTTCTCTGTGTTTGTCTCTTTGTGTGTGTCTCTCTATCTCTGTCTTTCTGCCCCCTTTCTTACCTTCCAACTCTTTCCTACTCTGTCTTCTGTCTGATTTTTACCTCCAGATAATGATTGATAGTTATTTAGTGCTTACTTAACGGATAAGTGATGTTTGGTGATAACTGATAAGTGTGATTTGGTGCTTGACTCTGAGAAGTTGATCCCTGATGTTTTTGCAGTTGCTGAGGTAAATAAAATCGTGTTGTATTGTTCCTTGAGTCATTGTCTGACTCCACCCAGCTGGTGCTCCTTTTCAGGGAATCACAAAAAAACCCTCTCTCGACCATCCACTGTAGTGGGGCAAGCCACATCATATCATGTGAACTGTTTCATCTGCAAAGTAAAAACCCATATTCCATAAAATTTTTGCTGTCCAGCTGAGGGATCTTAAAACACAGAATTCCCCGAAGAATAAAAATTGAGTGGGAGTGTTTTAAGAGGACTGTAACAGAAACTTTAATAGTAGGGTTGACACTATTCAGTATTTTTGTCAGTGATCTGGGAGTTAAAACAAAAGTAAATAAAGATTGAGGAAGCAGAAATAATTATATACACTCTAGTAGTTATACGGAACCATTTGGAGACATTGTCTGATAAATTGGAACTATTCAGACAACATGGATTTTAATACAGATTACTGTGTAAATTTAAATTAAAAAAAACACAGCATCTACTGGCTGTTGACTAATCTGTTCAAAACAAGCTACTCAAAATAGGCAACCAGTTTCTCATGAACTCGTGAAATATCTCTACTAGTGAACTAAGCAGCACTAAGGTCGGACTTGAACAAACCATTTAATTGTAAAGAGATTGCCTAGAATTCCATGTCACTAGTGTCATCTTAGGTAAAGCTCAGTCCTACATATCTTGAAGATCTTTGTTGTTGTATTAATAATATCATGTGTGGAACTATACTAAATATTTTTTGAAAGTCAGCTAGTGTAGATCTGTTATATTTTATTTATGTAATGATCATTCTTGTTAAAGAAATTCCATATACATAGGCAATGTCTTTTAACAGAACCTCTAATGCTACGGCTGTTGCTCTTTGCATCAGTGAAGTATGACTGAAAGCATGTGTGAAGCACCCTTTAGAAAGAGATTGAGTAAGGTCTTTCTAGATTTTTAAAAGAGAGGAGGGGGATGTGAAATAGTTTGAAAAGGTGTTGGCCTAAAAAAAGTACTGCTACAACATTGTAGGCTAAATGTTTTATGTGATTTGAAAGGAGTGACATGCTATGTCAGCTTTTCCAGTAACGGTTTTGGACTATCTGTACTATTTCCTCTGGGTAATGTTCAGAGCTGCAATCAGTTCCTTAAAGTGCTATTCCCACTGTTTTGTGCAGGACAGTGAAGTCAAATATCACCTTTTAAAAGCATATCAAATTTCATTAGTGCTAGTTCTTTTCTTACCCCTAATTGCTTGGAAACCTGTTCACTATGTTTTGAACTATAGAGGTGTAATTTGAAGATGTTCTAATGTAGCATATATCCCTTTGAGAAGACAAAAATTAAGTGCCAAAAGCATAGGTAACACTTGCAGTTTGTGCAAAGCAATTCACCATTATTGACTTATTGGAGACAGCTGACTTCAACTGACATCCAGTAATTTTGTAAAATTATATTCAAGCACAGTTAGACAGATTCAGGATTCAGATTTTTACCAAAAAGTGGACTTCTTAGTGAAAGTTTTGTAGTAGACATCTGTGTGCATATAGAGTACCAGCTGGGTGGAGTCAGACAATGACTCAAGGAACAATACAACACAATTTTATTTACCTCAGCAACTGCAAAAACATCACGGATCAACTTCTCAGAGTCAAGCACCAAATCACACTTATCAGTTATCACCAAACATCACTCATCCATTAAGCAAGCACCAAATAACGCTCATTATTTGGAGGTAAAAATCAGACTGAAGACAGAGTAGGAAAGAGTTGGAAGGTAAGAAAGGGGGGCAGAAAGACGGAAATAGAGAGACAGAGACATACAAACACAAAGACATAGAGAACACTACTAATCCCTCATTCCAGCAGTGTCTTCTCTTCAGGCAGAAAATTCTTGCATGGGGTGGTTACGGGTCAATGGAGAGTAAGTGGTTGGGTCACCTTTTATACACCCCTCGGGGTGGGGAAAGAGGGGGGCGATGTCCTGTATTCAGGCTGGCTTGGGAGGTGGGGGCAACTGGTTCCGCACCGGGGAGACGATTCCAGCCCCCAGCAGCCATGCCCCACTTCAACATCTGTACCCTTCACTCAAAATGTTAACAACCAGCTAATGTTCCTTCACAAAATAGTTTTTCTTCCAAAATGCTCTGCACTGTTTGTAGACATGGTGGCATCTCTTCTTTAGAAATGTTCTGTCCAAGTGCTCCGCCCAAGGTTGGAGACATAAACATGGATAAACAACATCATCCGGGAGGGGATGGGTAGGGGTCCAGTCTGTGACAGCATAACACATTTCTCCTTATGCATGTTGCAAATAATGGAAATGTCTTGGCGAATTTAAAAACTCTGCTGTCCTCACAGGGAGTGATTCTGTGCAGGTCTCTTGATGCTGAATAGCTCAGAGGTGGTAGTTGTAGTTACTTTCAAGAACAGTCTAGATTTAAGCCTAGGGCTCAAAGGCTGGGAGCTACTTAAGCAATCTTTATTATCAATGTCTGGTCTTAAAATCAGACATTGGTTTTCGTCCCAGTGTTATATACAGGTACTGTATAGCTACGTTGATGTAGCTCTTAATGTAGACAGCATTCTATTGATTTTCAAATGCTTTGTAATGTCCTCATACAAAGAAGCTGTATTCCAGCCTCCACAACAGGGACATTGTATTGTTGAAACTACAAAAGCAGAGTTTAAATTGTATTAAAATAGTGCATATTTTGATGTACCTGATCTCAGACAAAAAATGTCAGAAAATTGCACTCTGAATTTTTTTTTTCCCCACATTTGCTAATAACACGCTGAAGAACCTATGGTAAAATGTTTCCAATCTGAATACAATTAGTTTATGTTTTTGTAAAGAAAAAGGGAAAATGGTAACAGAAGTAACTTTTAATATTATTTACTTAAATTTTATGAATCATTAAGAGACAGTTTTTTATAGGATAAAAATAACATTTCTTTTTCTCTTTGACATTACCCAGGTAAATTAACAGAAACATTAAATATATTACAGTGCAAAATCATAAAATTAAAAAGTGAAATTTGTATTCAATGTCAAACGTTGCTCTTTTGTTATTTTTATTAGGAAGTAGCTCTGCTTGGAATGTGCCTGTTCAAAGACTAATATATCTGTTAGTTGAACAGATACTGCAGTAACAAGCATAAGGAATTCAAGGTGGATTTATTGGGACAGCTAGAAAGTGAGAACCATCTTAAAATACTTTAAAAATGACAAAGTTATATGAGTTAAAGGTGGGGGGTGAGAGTAAAAAAAGACTGAAATTGGCCCCGGGTAAAGACAGGAAAATGGAATCATAAATCATATACGACAGCTGTGTTCTTTTATCCATGGATCCAGATGTTCCCACTAAATGTGTAACAACTTCAGAATTATTTTACAAAGAGGAGAGGGGCTGTGAATATTCTGTTTCTCTCTTTCTTAAACAACACTTGCTGGGAATGTTTCATGCCAAGTACAAACTTTGACCTGTGCTTGCAGGAGGGCAGCATCTGAACAGAGTTCTTAAATATAACTCCTAACCAACCTGGATTATGATATGATTTAAACAGCCAGTGCTAAAAGGCTGAAGTTATACTGGAATCTTTTTTGAAAACAGTGACTAGAACTGAATCTCTGGTTGAAGCATCTGGATAATAGGAGGCTGGATACCCTCACTGACTAAGAATTTCTAAATGCTAGCCAGTGTCTTTGGATGATGGAGTCATGTTAGAATTATAATCAGTTTCATACTGAGTTTGGAAGTAGATTAATATTAGATGGCAAGAAAATGAAATTGTAAGTCACTTCAGACATGTTTTGAAATGGCATCTCTGGACAGACCGTGACAAAATGATTTAAATATCTTCCAAATGGAAACTGGTTTTCCTCCCTCCTCCCTGCCTCATCCTTAAAAATGTAATTGCTGGTTGTAAACCAGCTACTTTTTTCAAGTAAAATAGAGAAGGAATCCTTTTCCCACTCTTCTAAATGTTTCTTTATTACCTAGAAATGAAAGGTAATCATACCTTTTTCTTTATGTTAGTTTCGAACCTCAAAGACCTAGAACTATTCTATAGTCATCTGGAAAGATGCTGATGATAAAAAATAACAAGCTACTAGGTATTATTAGGTTATTTCTGTAATTATAACTCTGTGACTGAAAACAGATATTAGGTGATTATTGCACCAGTGTTTGTTGAAGAGGGTAGAGGAGGATGAGTCTCCGCTAAATCATCAAAGCTATGAATGTTCTTAAAATGTACAGATATTACATTTTCTTTTTAATTTGATCTACAGGGACAAGAGCCACTATTCTCAATTTAGCTCAGTGCAAAAATACAGAGAAAAAGAAAAGGCAGATATGTCTACCTCTGGATTCAGAGGTTACTATTTAGTTATGGAGATAAATTTAAGTTCATCCCCACTAAAGTACTGTCAAGCTGATTCTTTGAATTGAAGAAATGGGATCATTTGGTTAAAAATTACATTTTTCTAGTACTACATTCCACAGAAACCTGAATCCTTATATACTTAAGGGTACTTTTCTTTAGTTTGTTCACTGTAGTTCAGAGCATGATAAAATTTAAGGTGATATCTGGTCTCTATAGAGTGTTTCTGCATCTTTACATAAAAGCATCCACTTCACAGCAGTAAAGATCTTTGCAAGATTTGTCATGGACTGAGATGTGAGCATTTTTAAATATATTAGAAGACATTGGGTCGATCGTGTTATTTGGTAGATTTTTTCATTTTATTTTGTTTTCAGTTAAAATAATTGTTTCTCAATTTGACAGGTCTCTGATATATAAAATACATTGAACCTGGTGCTGTTATACAAATGTCATTAGGAAGAGTTTTTTAAAACATTTTTCTTTCTCTTTTTTATATCTTTCCTCAAAACTTTTAGTGGGGACATAAGATAGAAAAAAATAGTGTGACCACCTTTTTCAGATAAATTTTGAATAAATGGCTTAAAAGTCCCACAGACCTCTTGAAGAGTTTGGAAAGCCTGTTTTCTTTCTGACAGACCTGACCAGTTCTGAGAGATCAGTGAAGCAAGTGAACTTTGCAGATTTTTCCAAAAGGCTGAGATAAACATGGTTATTTTCAGACATGCCCAGTTCTGACTACAATAACATCCAACACATGAACAGCTTATAACTTTACAAAATCTTATTAGATCTAAGATTATTTTTCCTTCTCTGAGCTGTGAAAGCTTCAAGACTCTGCATGACTATTAGTGACACTGGCTTGACGAAGCTTGCTGTAACAGTGCTAAATGATTCCATGCTTCCTCCTTTGTTTCGGGTGGTGAGTACTTTTTAAAATCCCCCTCAATTTGCAAATTCTCCTTCTGTTTATATATATATATATATTATAT
>NW_010101416.1:0-2250 GCF_000699245.1 Pterocles gutturalis
TGGCACATAATGGATGCCAAGGTGAATTACACACATAACTTTAAACTGAATTAACTAATTCTTTGATGTAAAGACTGAAGCCTGAAAAGGCCACAATCCATGAAGTTGTATTTTTTGCTCAGATTTAACGATATGCTTTCATATTATTATCTTTTAAAGTTAACATTAATTTAAATAAAAATTTAATTTTTAAATACAATTTAAATTTAGATACCTGATAATTTGATAAAGCTCCCTACCAAATTCTCACTGCAAGAAATTCCCTAAACCTCAATTTGCATATGACCTGCAATCTTAAAGAAAAAAACACCACAACCAAAGCATTCTGTAAAAAGTTTTATAACAAGTAAGTTGTTCCAGCTTGTTATTTTTCTTCACGTCTTAATTGTGAAATTTCTTCTTCTTCCGATTCCTCTTCCCTGCTGCAAAAGCTGCTTTTTCACTCATGATCTCCTGATACTTCTTTTTATTATATCTGAACAAAATAGATAATTTACTTTTAAGCATGGTAAACCAAAGTTCAGGAAAAGATAACATGGAAAGTACTCTACATATATAATTTGCCAAACTGAGTTGTCTCATGTTTTCCAAGTCAGATTTCTTTAATTTTGTATACTTATGCTTAGGTAAAGGAAAATCAATGCTTCGATTAATGATAAAAGCAGGTAAATTTGTAAGTTTGATTGAAGAATCATTAATTTTGGCATAACCAGGGGGTTCTTCATCGCATATGCAATCATATTTTGGACAGTCTGCTAAAACACTGCTACTGCTCATAGTGGGAAGACTCATCAATTCCAAAAATACTACAGACAAAGTATACCCATTTTTATACTGCCTTCTTGGCAAAATCAAGGTAATCAACCTTACTCTACTCAAGACTGAAAACTGAGATGAGATTAACACTAAACAATGAACAGGATATACGTACTGAACATGAGTTGCTAGCTCCTCGAATACAGATTCTATACCAATTACCACAACACATCATTGCACACTGAGCCACACTGAGGCTTGTAATTGAGACTGAAACCTGACAAATATCTACACTAATGCCAAAGTATTTGGTTAAAGCTCCTAATTAGCCACAACATAAATTAACTGATCAAATTTCAAAGATACCAATTGTTAAAAATTGCTTCTAATACATACTTTATAAAGCAGGTCAAGCCAGAAAACTAGTTAAGAAATAGATACACTAACTTGCCTTTCCAACATTAATAATTAATTTACAAGCCTCACAAATTTATAATCCCAAGTCATGTACTACTTCCAAGAAAACATGTCATTATGTGACAAAAGAAGTGCAGATTAACACCATGTAATAACCAATATAAAAATGGATCAACTAAGGTATGTACTCCAGAAATTGTAGGTTAGGCAAACATTAATTAATCCAATCATATTCTTCAGTAAGACTTCTAGCACAATTTTGATTCCTGTAACCGGTGGCAGACTGACATGCTTACAAAATGAAATCACATCAACTTTCACAGAATTACAGTCAGCACTTTCCTATCAATTATGCCAAGAAAAATTAATTGGTCTTGAAACAACAAAAAAATGCACCCATAGGCATAAATCACTCATTTGGAGCCCTTGGTTTTTCCTGTAAGCCTGTGCAGACACTTAAGTGAACCACAATAGGGCCAATTGTTCTCTCTTCAATGCTGGCACTATTTTCAGAGTGACTGCCAATAGCAATGACCCAAGTTGGATAAAACTCTTTTATGAAGATAAAAAATATGCTGTCTCACTCTAATTATCCCCTGTCCCTTAGATCTTCTCAATGGCAGTGCTGCTGAAGTGCTAGAACAGACTAAAGTTTTCTTTAAATTTTAAAAAACCCATATAAACTGAATAAAACAACCAAAAAAAGTTACAGTTAAAAGTCCTCCTCTCTTACAAAGGCTATTAGAATTACAAAACCATTTTAAAATACCTTCTAAACTCAGAATCTGCAAGCAGCTCTTCAACAATTGTTCTCTTCCTTTGTTTCTTAGGGATTCGACTATGGTAAAAGTCTATGGGAGAATCAACCACAGTTCCAACCTAGAAAACAGAAATTAAACCATTTTTACCGTCCGGTAAGATGTTGATTGTTTTGCCCTTTTTTTCCCCCTAAATCCTCAGTGACAAGTTTTCAACACTAGACTGCTGCATCAACGCTTGTAGTCATAAAAGAAATCCAGTTCTTACCTTTTAAACATTTTCCCAAGGAGGTAAAAGAAACCCTTATGACCATCTTAA
>NW_010101416.1:2281-8460 GCF_000699245.1 Pterocles gutturalis
GTCATTGTGGTGGGTTTGCTAGATGGCTACACAGCAGTTAATCCAGCTCTAAGACAAAGGCTTCCTCTTTGAATGCATCCAATTTTTCCAACCAGCATGTTAGCCAGTTCTCATCATTCAGGTTAGTAGTGGAGACACATGGAGTACATGTTTCATGTACTTAAAACAGACTTGCACAGATCTCACTGTGTGGAACACTTCCATCTAAGTTTTTCTATGCACAGAAACTTCAAAACATACAACAAGACCCACCCTTCAGAGAAAAGTGTTAATATTTTGAGAAATTTAAGCAATCCCCTCAAGCACGCTAACTATTCAAACAGGCATAATGAGATGGAAGCCTATTTCTACAGTTTCTGCACTAATTTTCTTTATGTAAATCACTTCAATGCTGAGAGCTACAGCAGCAGCAGTTCTGACTGATCACAAAGCTATCTGTCTCCATTCAAACTGTATTAACTAGTAAGAAAATAAATGCTAACTACTTTCTATACACTTGTTAGAAAAGGCTAACACTTTAAAAAAGCAGTGAAAATCTAGTTCTAGTGAAAATCTAGGGTTCAGAATAAGGGCTAAGTCAGATGTTTGTTCAGTACTATGAGATCAGATGAAAATAAAAAACCCCAGCATATACACATATGCAATAGTTAAGCAGTTGTAAACTGCATCCAACTGATCGAAATACTTTAATAATTAAGCTATGAAATTAAATCAACATAGAGGCTACCTACAAAATAGGCAGGGATTAGGAACAGCTGTTCCAGACTTCAGCAGTACAATGCCACCTTCTGCTGTTTCCTTACCTGGAAGTACTTGGGTAGACCATCTCTATCATTCTTCTTATAGAAATGCTTAGGGTCCAACGAAGCTCTCATCTTCAAAACTTTAAGATCATTTTTCAGTTCACTTGTTATTTCTGGGGCTTTCATTCCAAACCAGCCCTCACCGGTTGTTTTCTCTCGCTCTGCCTAGGATGCAATACCAAGAATAATAAATTTGCATTCAGCAACTAGGACAGGATAAAGCAGGGAACTCTCCCCTCCAAAAGATGAAGCAGCATTTAGAACATAACTCCGTATCTTTAAAAAGTGTATTTTATGACCCTTATATTAAGAAGGTCATCAGCACTGCATTAACAACAGATTTGTAGCATCTGAGCACATTACATTTCATTTCACTGTTCTGCTCACTAAAAGACTAAAAGGATGTCTTTTCATAGAATGGCTCAAGGAAGACACTAAATTGCAGTTCATCACTCCTCTTCCAGTGAAGCCTGTATATGCACGCAGTCTCAGCATGGGGCTTTCTGCCAAAGATTGTTTTGTCATTTGATGCATTATCAGCTCTTCACTTACCCTGCGCTGTTTCTTTAGCTGGTGAAGCGATTCCCTGAAGGGTGGGACACACTCCTTTTTTTCAAAATCTGGAGTTATTATACTCTTCTTCAAGAGCTGTAAGATTATTTTTTTTAAATGTTAGAATTTAAATTCTAGAATTTGCTTTACAGTAGAATCTAGGCAAGCATTACTAGAGCTTCTTTGATCTGCAATGAAAGTAATAGAGACCTTCAAAACACAACCCTGGCCAATGGAAAGGAGTTGGCTAGCTCTGGAAGAAGTGAGATAGCAAATGCTTCAGAATAAAGAGGGCTATCATGGATGAGCCTAAGAAAACAGCCTCTAGAAAAATAACACATTCCCTTTATCACAAGGGGTGCTTTTGCTAATTCCATATTGGGGTAGAACAGACCTGTATTTACTGAAATTCAATCTTGCTACGGACTAAATATCTTGTTAAAAGACCTTCAGCTCTTGTACCATTCGGTAAAACCACAGGCATGATCATTTTATTTTACGGGATACTGCCGGTATTTACACTGCTTTTCAGTGTGTGAAGGGTCACACACGTTTGAATTCTTACCATTAAAACCAAATAAAATGCACACTTTGGCCAAAAAGAATGGAAGTTCTCAGCAAACCGTAAAACAGGATACTTCTTTAAAAACAAGTAAACCAAGCTTATTAAATTAACATCTTTATGTTACTGTAGTCACAGGTAACTGCATACTTGTAAACACATTACCTCGTCCTCCTTCTTCTTCTTCAGTTGTTTAATTACACTCGATCTAGGCTTCTGGTTTTTTGCATCGAAACTAATATATAAACCTCCAAGCTTCTTGATATTCAAACCAGGGTCTATGCTGCTGGAAAGATGTAAACTAAAAGGGAAATAGTTAATGATTATGATCTTGTAACAAGCATGCAGCTAAATCTTCTACTGTCCTCTGGGAAAGATAAACATAAAAAATATTTTTCTTATTCTTCCCACTTAGGTTCAGTTCTGCAATGATTTTAAGTCTCAGTATCTAGAGGAAATACATAACTTAGAGGCGACAGAAGACGAGGGGAAAAAAAATCATACCATTATGTGAAGTGAGAGTTTAATAACAATACGCATGGAATCACTTCCACAAATTTTTCATATTAATTCTAAAGCTCTATTGTTATCTTAGATATTAATATCTTCTGTAACATTTAATTCTTAATTCACTTAACCTTGCCAAAAGAACTCATGACTCCTATACGTTGAGAAACTTGCTAGACAAAGAGGAAAAAATAGAACCACAAAAGCACAAACATATGGGTGGTAAAAATACTTTTCACTAGGAGTTGACAGTATGAAGAAGCTAGAATTCATCGTAGGAATATCTAAGTCCTTGTCTGTATAATAGTTATTACTTCATTCAGGCAGCTGAAGGAATGTATCTGCAGACAGTACACGACGGCTGACTCAAAAGGAGTTTTTTGATTACAAGAATTCTTAACAGCTATAAAGCTATTATGGTGAAATACAGTAATATCTAAAAAGGTACAACAGGTATTTAATATAGTTTGAATGCTTATTAATACAAGCCCTCTGCAACTTTCTATTAAACTGTGCCTAAACTTCTATAATGGCTTTACACTGAATGCTTTGCTAAGCTTTTGTAAGATTTCTGACCTACCTAAAGGTTTTTAGAAAATTAAGAACTAATTGTCCAACCTAAACAGAGTATTATGCTTTAAACATATGAAGCATATGAAGGGATTTAGCAGGAGCTCGACTACAAGAGCTCAAGAGGTCCCATCCACCCCAAATTATTCTTTGATTCTTCACTGGGCTGATTTCACTTTAAGTGTGACCATCCCACAGCACAAGAACTGAAAACATAAAGTATATACAACTGTTTGGGATTAAAAAGCATGATCTAATTAAGCAATGTGTAAGGAACTTACTGGTCTTTTTGGTTTTTTATATCCACACTGAAAAAAATCATCAAGAAAACTGTGACCTGAATAAGCAGTTAAGTCAGCCCAACCAGTTTAACCCAGTGCCACATTTTGTTTTTTAAGACGAACACATAGAAGGGCTCCAGATGCCTAAACATTTCAGAGTTCTATCCTGCTATATACAAAACTGAAAAAAACTCAAAACCTGAATTTATGGACTATATTTCGATTTTATAATCGACGCAAGCCCACTTTCCACATCAATATGACTTATGTGATGAGACTACTCCCCTCATTTACTCCACATCATTTAGCACTTAATATACATATCCTATGCATATGCTTGAATGAAATACACATTCTTTAGTTATGCTCAGAAAGATACTTACACCTCATTCTTATTTTTGAACAAATCGTCATCTTCATCCTTTTCATCTTCATCTATTAATTCCTCTTCAGCCTCTTCCAGATCTGAGAATTCTTCAACTTTTTCACTTCCTTCATGCTTACTTTCAGCATCACAATCTTGGTCTACCTGATCTAGATAATATTTTTGGCTGGAACTCATGCCAGGCTCAGTATCAATTACAAAAAGTCCTTCAGCATGCAGTGAACTGTTTTTAAAAGATTTGTTGAGGGAAGGAGTCCTCTCATCTGCCTCTTTATAACACAGATTCTCTTCAACTGTTTCTATGTCTGACACATTGCTATTTTCAGATTCATCACTTTCATCTTTGCTCAGAAACAATGCAGCAGAGTTGTTTCCAGTGTTTGATCTTTCACTGCTGTGGCATACAGATTCAGCATATTCTCCTGTTTGGTCTTCACCAGTGTCTACACCTATTTCAAGCATCCTGCATGTGCCAACACTATCAGTTCTTCCTGCAGCAGCTATGTCCTTTTGCGGGCTGCTCACTGCACTAGATCGCTCACCCTTTCTTAACTTATCAGCATGGGTGAAAGACTGCTCTGCATCTGCCCCAGCATTTGGCCTTTTGCATTCTGGAATTTTTTTACTTTTATTTGGTGTTATTTGCCCTTGGGATTCTAAAAATTGTTTGTGACTCCTGCAATCAGTCAAAGACAGATCCATATGCTCTAATCTCCCCAAGCTCACAAGTATTTGACTGTGTTCTTGTTGTATTTGGCTACATGCTTCCTCTGAGTCATCTGCCCCATCAGTCTGTGTATTTTTTATTGCTTTTTTTCTAGGTGATTCAGTGTCACTTTGTTTCATTTTTGTAAGATTGCTGGGTGTCACATCATTCAAAAACTCTTCTTTCATATCTTTGCTCTGGGTTGTACTGGCAGATTTGGGAGAACATTTGCTTTTAGGTGAACTGGGTTCTTTATTATCCCCAATGACAGAGGAACCGTTTTCTGTGTCAGAGACGAGTTCTGCAGCAGGTCTAGAATCAGAAATTATTACTGGCTCAGATTTAGTGGTGTCCTCAATTAAATTCTCATCTTCTGAAACAATTATGCTTCTTTTATCAGTCTGCTTATTATTTTCTGCTTCTGATTTCATTTGCATGCTCCTAGTAATTCGTTTGATAGTGACGAACGGTTGCATATGAGAACTTAAGCAGCATGACTCTGCATTAGAAATATCTTCCCTCTGGACTTCATGAACTGTATCTGATTGCAATTTCTTTTTGCTTTGCCTGCTTCTTGTATTTCTGGTAACATTAGGAACCTGGACACCAGAAACAGCAGAGGAACAAGACTCAGCTTCAGAGACATCATCTTCATCCAGAATCTTGTTTAACTTACTTAGAAAAGCTGTCTTGTCATGGTTTTTTTTGTCAGCTGAACTCGGCTGATAAGGAACCGCAATTTGTCGTCTTCTTGTTACTCTTACAAACAAAGGTGTCTGAAGACCAGACACAGAAGAGCAGTTTGATTCCGTTTCCGACACATCCCCATCAGCTTGTGGTTCAGCAACTGACTGTGCTGAATGAACAGCTGTGTTCCCATTTCTAGTAATTTGCATCTCTAAGTTATCACTGACATCTGACTTTGTTTCTGCATGTTCGACCTCTGCAAACTGAGATTCCTGAATTGCCTCTGGCTTATGAATTGATTTAGTTCTTCTTCTAGTCATCCTCACAGACACAGGAGTACTAATTTCAGCAGATGCCATCTAGAAAAGGAGTGAAAAAGAGTGTGCTATTGACAGATGAGAGAGACCCCATAAAAAGGATGTTATACAAATCACTAACAAACTTTTTAAACAAATCTACTCAAGTGACAACATATTACATGTCTCTGAATAGCCCTGTCTCTGTGGAAGATGTGTTAATAAACCATCCCCTTCCTTATCTATTTGTACACTGTCTTTTGGTCAAGGCAAGAGAAGAAACTAATATATCCATTAAGAACTATAAAAACCAAATATACTCTGTCATATTCTAAAAAGTCCTGACAAGCTGTCATGGGAAGTAAATTCAGAAGTGGTGTTCAGAAACATTTGAGGATTTGCTCAAGTATAAAACCCTGCAGCCTAGCAGCTGGCAGAATGTGTCCCAAAATGGCTTCCATAACCACTTTTAGCAATTTTAGGAACAGACTGGCTTCATAGCAACACTACGTATAATCTGCTTTTTTAATAATCCTCTAAATTACCTAGAAGGCCACTCAAAATTTCGAAGGAAATAACACTCCACAGCAGCAGCATCTTCCCAAAGCACAGAACAACGCTGGACCAACATAAACCACGCTATGTTAACTACCAGTACTTACGCAACAGTGTTCTCAGATCTACTGGAAAAGCCACAGAGAAATTCTAACTAACTGCATTGCAAAGGAAAAAAAACCAAAAAGCCGAACGCAAACCCCGCACCCTAACCTCCAACTCGCAACGCCAAACGGCTGCGCACCCTACGGCGGCTGCGGGCCCGGGCAGGCGGC
>NW_010101417.1:0-11415 GCF_000699245.1 Pterocles gutturalis
TTCATGGTGTCGGTGAAAGGCTTTTTTTTTTCTCCTCAGTACGTGGCCGCTCTGGAGGACATGCTGCGGGAGCTGAAGCTGCAGTCCTGGTGAGGCCCTGCGGCGGGGGGGGGGGGGGGGGGGGGGGGGGGGGTGTCTGTTACCTGCGGGGCTGGCACAGCCCACAGACACCGCAGAGCGCGAACTGAGATCCCCGTGGAAATATCTGTGGGTGAGGGGAAGAATTACACCCGTAAATCGTCTCCAGCGCAGCCCTGTGAGGAGCTGAGCGGCTCTGGCCTGGTCTCAGGGACATTTCCCTGCCCGCCCGCCTTGGCCCTGGGCCCTGCCGGTGCCCCGGGGTCCGCTGAGCCTGGGGAAAGGGGATTTTTCAGGGGGTTGCAATTGTGTTCTTAGCTTGAGGCTACTTCTGTTAAAAGATGCTGCTTTGAAGAACCAGGTGGTGGGGTTTTTTAATTCTATTTTATTTGAAAAGTCACGTGAACTATAGAAAATATTGTTAACTTCTGGTTTTCATATTGCTGTTTTTCAATTCCAATAGCAAACCTGCCCCAGAACTGCTGAATGAATACTCTCGCAAAGTAGACTTCCTAAAGGGACTTTTAGAAGCCGAAAAATTGGTAAGATCTACTAGTTCAGCTTGAAAAGCCTTAAGTATTCTCTGTTTATGTTTATCTCGTTGCCCGGTTCCTATGTTTGCCTTTATCTTATGTCACAAAATAACACTTGTTAAAATCTTATCAGGCAGCCCTTGTACAAACATTAATGAGTGTATTGAATTTTTGTGTTTTGTTAGAACGGGGTATCGTATGGAATCTAAAACTTCTTTTCATATATCTTGCCTGTATCCTTATCACTTCTTTGGCATGAGATACAGGGGCAGGTTCTGTCTCTTAGGCCTAATGCCTCTTTTGGACGGTACCACATGCGTCTGGAGAGCTATTAGTGTGCGTACAGTCAGTGCTGCTGTTCACACTGACTCTGCTGTGGAAGTGCTCCCTGTATCCTTGTTGGCCACATATCCAGGTGGCCTCACACTGCAGAATGTGTGATATTCGTGACTCTTCATTGCTTCTTTCTACTGACAGTCTTCATCAACGGAAAAGGCTCTGGCAAATCAGTTCTTGGCACCCGGACGTACCCCTACAACAACCAAAGAGAGAACCCCAGCTACTAAAACAGTTCATCTGCAGACAAAGGCTCGTTGCACAGGCAAGATGAGGAGTGAGCTGCTTGGTACAGTATGTTTTGGTGCTGCTGCTTCTTTACTGCTAGTTTATAGATTGTCTCTGGTTGTATTCAGCTGCCTTTGGTGGCTGTGCCTCAGACATGTCCCCAGGCTGGGCGGGGAGTCACCTTTTCCTGGTTTGGATAGTCTTACTGGCACTATGCTAGGCCTGGTGGACTGTCTTTTATCACTGGCTCTGTGTAATCTTCTGGTTTGTTTCCCTTTCTGTCTCCTAGGACCCCTTGGCTATCGATGGTAAGTTTAATCTGTTTTTTTCTCTAATTTCAGTTAACCTGATCCTTTCAGGGAGAGAAAGAGGAAAGTAAGAGCCTGGCCAAAGTTAGAGCTGGGCAAAGTGTACTTTTAGTTTAGGGGCTCACTTCTTTTCAGGATAGCAGATTTTAAAAACAAACACCACCAAAAGCTCTAACAGATGAAAGCGTAAGTGTTGTTATCAGTATGGTAGCAGGGACTCGCACGAACCTATTTTTCTAGAATTCCTACAGAAACAGACGGTCTAATTATAGAATTAGCAAGGACAATTTGCCTTTATTGTTCCTCCTGTTCTCTTCTGCTCTGAGCAAATAATGTGATTTTAGGTGCTTAGAGTAGGCGTTGTTCAGTTCCTCTTAAATACACAGACATGTTATTCATGTAGGGAACTGGTAGGAATTATTTTTCTGTTTCTATAGCTACTGTTACAGTGGCTGGAGCTAGGCTAATCTAATATGTCCTGAAAGAGAATACCAAGGCACACGGGCTTAAACCATGCCCTCAGGGATATGATTCGTCTGTTGGGTTTTTTGTTGGTTTTTTTTTTTTTTTTTCTTCTTCTCAACCATACTTTTAATGTTATATGTTGACTTTTCCCTGTGGAAAGTAGGTAGGCATTTGAAATATTCCCTGGAGTAGAGGATTTGGAGATCTGAAAATCCTGTACAGAAAATCTGTTTCTTCAGCCTATGATTGCATGAGAATTTATAGCACACTGAAACACCAGTTTAATTCTTTTTTCCAGATTCTGAAGAATTAAACATAAGGAAGCGGAAGTAAGTAAAAATTTCTCATTCTGATACTTGGTGTTTTGGGAACTACTTTCTCAATGTACTTCCATTTGGGTGAAGTGCCTGCTTAGAAAATTTACTGTACTTAGAAACCTAAGTACAATGACTTCAGCTGATTTAACTGTTCTTGGTGTCTTGTCAGAGTTGCAGAGTCTGGAGAAACCTTGGGAGGCTGACCCACGAGGAAGTACAAATCTCCTTTTTTTTTTTTTGTGCTCTTGCAGAGGCCTTGCATCGGATGAGAAGCAGTCAGCAGTGGAGCTGGATGCTGTGTTACAGCACCATCAGGATATGCAGGAGAAGTTAGCGGAAGAAATGCTAAGTTTGGCTCGCAGTCTCAAAAACAACACTCTGGCTGCTCAGAATGTGATAAAACAAGATAACCAGGTAGTGCATGTTAAAACAACCTCTGAATTTTGCAACTCGGAAGGTTAAAGTGCTAGTATGTTAAATTCTATACCTGTAACTCGATTCCAGGTGAGATTAGAGTGGGGACACTTGGAGGCAATACTTGTCTGCTTCTGTAGTGCAATTGAACCTCTTCTCTGTTGGAAGAAATAGTGGTCAGAACTTTCAAATCTGAGTTTCAAACCATTTGTTCTCTTTGCTCCCCAGACACTGTCACATTCTCTCAGGATGGCAGACCAGAACTTCGAAAAGCTCAAGGATGAATCTGACCGCCTTGAACAGCACGCAAAGAAATCAGTCAACTGGCTGTTGTGGATAATGTTAATCGTAGTTTGTTTCATATTCATCAGCATGATTCTCTTTATCAGGATTTTCCCCAAACTAAAATGATTTATTTTTTTTTAATTTAAAACTGACAGAAGTGCAGTTGGAAAGCTCAGATGGTGTGATAACTGTCAGCAGTCCATTTTTTTTGACACCTATCATGTCCTTAAAGCGGCTGTCCAAGGCCTAGCCTTGCATTTCGTGCCATCACTGGATTCAGTGAAGGGTTTCTACACTTGGGCACTTGGTTACTTTAAAGACAGCAATTTACGCCGAGCTGCTAGCAAGTACTTTAGTGGATACAGTCCTCTGCTTTTAATGTGGCTCTGGCAAATGACTCCTAAAATGTATTTACTCAATATATAAGTAACAGTTGAAGTCTTACAGTTCTTCCTGTCTTTACAGCTTTACTGTGCTGAACTAGGACCTTGCTGCCAACAGGATATTTAGTTACAAAGTTACGTACGTACACAGCTGTAGGGTGTAGGAAGAGAATGCCACCACTGAGTTGCTTGCCTGGCTCAGATTCAGGGAGTATCAACAGGTACAACTATTCTCAGGCTCACTTTTTTCCCCAGATGGGTGTGTGGGACTTTGGACTTGGTGATCTTCTTCAGTTTAGGGTCACTATAGAAGGGCTGAAGCTGCTTGCGTGTGCAGTGTTTGCTTCCCTTCGTGTGTGCGCGAATGTTCTCGCTCTTTGTCGGTTAAGTTGATGCTGTTGTATCAAGAAAACACGGTGACCCTGGCACCCCAGAACTGTACACACAGTGCTCTCTGGATGGTGTAGACCTCACCTGGGCAAATATTTTTTCACTGTAAGATGAGGGCAAAGGGAGCTGGTGTCTTCAAGACAGAAATAATAATTAAAAAAAAAATTCAGCCTTTACCTTTTGAGACAAATTATTCTGGTCAAGAATGTTTGTGTCAAACTTGTATTCTTAAGAGGTCACTATGATAAAGCAGAGATTAAATAAACTAGAAGGAGTATTGTTAAAACACTGCTACTGCTAGAAAAAAATGGGGCCTGCAGTAAAGCAAGGTTTGTCGTGGCAACGTAAGAGCCATTTTTGGGTGCTTGTGATAAGCTGAAAGCAATCCGTTCTGCATCTGTGCTGTCATTTCTGGAGCCGTACTCTGGGAAGTGGTGGTGTTGAGGTGTATCCAGTGTTTCACGGAGGAAGCGAGGAGCAGCAGCTGCTTCCCAAGTGTTCTTGGCGCTTTCTATTGCTGGTGGGAACCGCTAGATGGGGTGTCACGGTCCTGTCTGTCCTGACCTCCGCAGCAGCCCTGGCTGAGAGGACGGTGGGGAAAGAGCTGTTTGTCACAACAGTTGAGATCTTATGAAAATCCCACTGCTCCTTTGAACGCGTCCCAAAGTAGCGGGCTCTGTTGCAGAATTGTTCTTTGTTCCTTACAAAAACAGCTGTGATAATGAGGACAGTTAACATTTTATAAAGTTTTTTTTGTTCATTTAACAGGATGTTTGCAGTGTAGTGTGCCATTCGCTTACGGATTGTCAAATGAGCGATTACACTATGAAGTACAGATTTTCTTCTCGTTAGTCATCTGTGTGGTATGCTCGTTCTGTTCGAGCAAGCTTGCTACTTATCTTGAACTTTATAGAAATTTACAGTTGTTGCAATCCATTTATGGACATTTCTACTTTTCCCACAAGTTTTTATTCAGCTGTAATGTTTGACATTTCACTGTGCTTCGTTAGTGAATGCTGTGTCACAGAATTATTTTTTAATTCTAATTGTTTACTACTTCAGGCATTTCAGTGCTGAGCTCTTCTCTTAGAGCAGAGGTTGAATGTAGTGCTGGAATGTTTGTGTGTGAGATACTGGGATGATACAACATCAGTGCTTTGTGGGCTATAACATTTTCACCTTTATTACTTGAAATAAAATTATTTTTACAGCTTGCAAAAGACTTGATGCATCACTGCAGACGAGTTTAAAGCTGATTATTGCTATCAGCCATGTGTTGGTTATAACTTTTTGGCACTTAAATTAGAAGTTCAGTTGGAAAGACCTGAAAGGGAACTACTAGTGATAGCTTGCCGCCAGGAAAATATCCACCCCTCCAAGCAATTCCTTTACGAAGAAGCCTGCTAGGAAATCGGTTCAGAAACACACGGTGTTAACTTTTGACCGCTGACATTTCATGGCTGTTTGTTATTTTGAAGGATGAACTGCCAGCCCAGAGACTGAATCCTGTAACTACTAATACCTTTTGTGATATTTTGCATGAGCACAGTGCCTCCAGCGCTGCACGGAGCCTCTGGTTACCTCTGACCTGGTGGAAGAATGTTACCTTCTGCCCTGGCAAACCAACGGGATTAATTGCCTCGGTGGCCAGCGGTCTCCCTGCGCACACTGACTGTTCTGTCGATTGGCAGTTGCAGTCTTTGCTTTTCTCGAGTTCATTTAGTAATTAGAGTAATTCAAAAACACTTTTGAAGATGGGTGCCAGTAGTATTTAGAATAAACAATCACTCAAGGCTTTGTGACATTTTGGAGATGGAGTGACAGTTTTTATTTTTGACTAAACTACAGGAGGTGCTGGTTGTACGATCTGCTGCCATAGCCTCAGCTCCAGCTCATGGCACGGGGCTCTGATGTGCTTCCCTCTGCAGAATAACGTTAGATATAAAAATAGCTTTCTGTGAGAGTTGCAAGCATTGTGAAGTGAGAATTGCTTAACTTTCCCAAAAGCTTGGGAAATCCAGATGGAGAGATGTTTATCAGGCCTAGGGCTGGGCCTTGGTTGGCTTCTTGGCAGACTACCTACTTTCAGAGAGCAAGTTAAAAAAAAAAAAATCTTTTGGAGACTTGGGTCATGTCAGGCCGGTGAATGCAGCATTTCCGATCCTGGCAGCAACAGCAAGTAGGGGTCAGTCTGAGCTTTTCTGGCAAACACTCTTGGTGACAGAGACTCCTTGTATTATAATACTTCATGTTTAAGCTGTGTCCTCAGTCACAGCTAGATTTGGTGTTTTGGGAGGATTGTTGACAGTAGATAGGCTGTCAGTGAGGATGCAGGAAGGGCTGGAGCAGAACGCCACAGAATGGCTCCTGTGCCTGGGTAATGCCAGCTTGTGTGGGGCATGTGTTCGTTGGGCTTTACTTTACGAAGCCTCTGTGTATCAGACTTCGTAGGCTGTGAGCAGCTTTCAGAAACTGGCAACCACTCTGCCAAAAAGGGTGTCTTGTAAAAGAGTGAAAACAATGGAGTGGACAGAGAAGGGTTCTGCTCCCGACTCTTCATCTTGTGATTCTGGGCAAGTCCCCTTCATTCTGATTGACTCTGTTGTAAATCTGATGTGAATCCTGAGACTCAAAGTCTTATGATTAATAGTTACAAGCATGAAAAAAATGTTAACCACGATAATAATGCAGATAGGAGCAGAAAATAATAATCAGATGTCTTGGTCTACAGCAGAGTGCTAATGGCATTGCAGAGTCCTACAGCCCAGCGCAGGGCTGGCCGGTAGCTCTCGTCCTGACCTGCCACATTGCTGCGGCTTGGTGTGCGCTCGCCGTGTGTTCCCACTGAACAGGAGTGACATTAAAACGCAACTTGGTTAAATCAATACCACCTGTCACATGACACCGCCGTGACATTTCTGGCATGAGCGCTGCCTCCTAATAGGAGATGGAAGTGGGAAGCAGCAGCAGTTAGTGAATAATGGATTAGATATGCCTGATTTGTAACATTTACAAAGAAAGGGTGTGTCTCCTAGCTACAGAACAAACTGGTTATCAAAACGGGAACTCGGAGTTCTGTGTCGTCCAAACGCAAAACGTGAGATAAAGCAGCGGGGAGCGTACAGTTACGGTTTGCTGAACTCTGCTATGCTGCCCTGAGGGCTGTTGCTCCAAATTTGACTCTGGATCAGCAAAAATGTGCATTAGTATAAAGAAATAAAAAAGAGAGAAAGCAAGGGGGGGTTAGGGGTGGTGAGCTGTAGCTGAGAACTGGTGTAGCCAGTCGGTCGCCTGCAGCGCGGCGTGCCCATACCACGAATTAGAGAGTGACGCCGCTGCAGCCGCTAACTCGCACGTGGCTGCTGATGGAGAACAACCCGCCTGGCAGCGGCGGAGGAGGAGGTTGTGCAAACGAGATGTGGGGTTGGCTTAGGTGTACTGTGAGAAGCTGTAGGAAAGAACGGGGGATGAGGAGGCCAGAGGGGACTGAAGGCCAGATATAGATTTGTTGGGCTGCTTCGCAGCTGGGTCCTGCTAGTGAGACGCAGGTTGGGAACACTGACTGTTTGCTGGTTCTTGTAGCAATGAAGAAATAAACAGGTTGAGTTGAAAAGTTCAATGCTGAATTAGAATTAAAATGTTCTGACAAGGAATGGAAAGTCCAGTATTGCAGCTGCCTCTGTGACTTCCAAAAATCAAACTGAACAAAACCAGAAACTGGACAAAAAAAAATAAAATGCAGTGCTGCAGTAGGCCATGGAGAGCTGTGATTTCCTTTGTATCCTTCAGTTCCCTTGAGCTGCATGTGGCAGAGAGGTGTCCTCTGCCACTTTCATCTTGGGCAAAGGTGGCATTTGCTAATGTGACAATAGAGTGCTCCAGAAGGATCTGACAGTGTTTCCTGTTTCCACAGTAAAAAAGCTGGGACTTGCGTCCTTAGCACGTAAAGTGACGGGATCTTCATCCTCTGAGCTTTCTCCCGTCGAGAAAAGAGCAGTCACTTATCGGATTTGGTGTGGACAGAAGGAAGGGTAAGAAAGGAACTTTGTCAGTCTATGACGTGAAATATTTTATATTAAGACATTTGGCAAATGGTTCTGTGTGACTCCCAACAGGATGAGATAAATTTTCCAAGGTCAGCTCTCCTGTACTCTCAGCTTTAGGTTTAGTCACTGAGAAGTCGATTCTGTAACATTTACAGCAACATCCTGCCAGTGAGGCCGAGACTTGGCTATTGTTGGCTTCAGCAGCAACTCTCGTGCATCTTCCAAGGCCAGGAGGCTGAATAATGTGTGAACTGCACGGTGAGAACCTTGTGAGCAGGAAAGTGTGTTTGACAAATCAATAAAAATAGAGCGACCTGAGCAACAGGGTAACTATTCACCCAGGCAGTTGCAACCTGGTGTTAAGAAGAGGCAGTATGAAGTGGTGGATGAAGCAGAAAGTGAGAATTCTGACTCTTGCCTTGGCCTTCTGGCTTGCTGTACGGCTTTGGCTCACTGAACTGGTTTTCAGCTGGTTTGTTCTTAAACAGAATTACTACCAATGTCCCTTCTTGGTGAGTCAACTGCTCTAGAGCCCCTTTTGGGCATGAAGATATCTTCTGCTACGAAGAGGAAAAAAAAAAGGTAAAGGTTATCTGTGTTTCCAGCCTCACAGAAAAGGAAACTTGGGACACAGCTCCAGAAAGACTTCCCCCCCCCCCGCCCCCAGCCCTTGTGGGCTACAGCAGAGGAGTGCACACAGAACACAAAAAACTGGTGTGAGGTTTGAGCCCCAAAGTTGGGGTTTTTTTGGTGACAATATATGTCAAAGTCCTTCCTTAGGACTTGAAGCCATGCGAGATGTGCCATGTAAGAGGAACATAATTTGAAACAGCTCTGGGCACGATAACAACATCCCCATAGCCCCAGACTGTGTTAACCTTTATGGTTTTGTGTATTTACATGAATGAGCAAAGAGGGCCTGCATTTATTTATTTTTTTTAAACGGTGACTGCTGTTGGAGGGCACTGACCCTGCAGACGTTGTGCACCTCTTACAAGGAGGTATTAGACATACAGCTTTAAATCGCTATTTCTCCAGCTTGTTTGTACCTGTTCTGTGATTTCTGGCAGCTGTGAAGTGACTGTAGAGCAAAGATGAATCCATGGGACAGCTCTCTTTTGGGATTTCAAAAGGAACAAGGCTTTTGATGGCGCCTGTAAATTGACTTGCATTATCTTGTTATATACTGCTTTCATCCTGTATGGGATCTAATGCTTTTACTGTGTATTACCTCGGCTGAAATGCCAAAGATGACAAAAACTGAAGTGTGTTTTCATAAAAACACCACAGTGGGGGACCACCGTTTGGGTTCCAGCTCTGAGAGTACAATACAGATTTTGTCACACTAATTTTCTAAATAGTTCCAAAAGGAAAAGATCCTTGCTTTCCAAATGCGCCGAGGATCCTCTAGACACAAACAGTAACCTAGCTGTACATTTTTATAAATTTTCTCCTACAAAGAATATCCTTTACCTGCTGCAAGTGTACACTGTTCAGGCACATAATAATAGATAATCTGCTACAAAGCGGAAAAAAGTTAAAGGTCAGAAAAGAGAATATTATTTCAAAGCTCCATACCCATTTTCCTTGCCTTCCCTGGCAGCCAGTACCTAAGAGATTTATTTAAGTAAGGAACAGACCAAAACCAAAAAAAAAAAAGTTTTTGTGGGGTCAGACAGGTAGATACCCTCTATTTCATGTCTCTCTGTGTTTATTTTCTTAAGAGGATTCAGAAATGAACCCCAGTAGTTTGTCAGTTTGTAGCAGACACTTAATCAGTGCTTAGTTAAAAGTTATTTCAACTAAACCAGGAAACATCTGTGGAGGGGAGAAAGAAAAGCGAATGTTGTCAAAGCGAGGAGTCACCTTTAATATATCAAACGAGTGATTTTAGTGGTTTATTGAATCAGAAATTAGAGAAAAGCCTGCAGTGCAGCTATTAGAGAAAAAAAAAAAGAGTAAGCAGGTGCTGGCGTTTTTTCTTAGCGCCCGCATTGCTGCTGTTGGTTTATCTGATTGCGAACCGAGTGTACTGTAGCACGATGAATATGTAGCAGTGAGGGTACGGGAAAGATGCTGGAAAGATTGCACCCTGATGTTCTTAATCAGTAATTAGAAACTAAAAACAGTATTTTAGGGAAAAAAAATCTGCAGCCTTTGATCCTCCTGTGCCAGTCTGTAAGCTGATATCATTATTACATGAAAGGCAACGAGAGCATGGGTGAGTAAGCAGAAGTAGGTTGCTGTGACAGTCACATTATAAATTCCACTCAGCCCAAGCTGTGCAGATGATGGCTGGCTCTATCTGTTTTATGCAAAGCCTGTAGCCATAAAGCAGGTTAATTTGCAAGCAGAGAACTCATTGTATTCTTGTTTATTTCCATTCCTTACCCATCCTTACTTCCTGAAGTATTCCAAGATGACTTAAATTCCGAGTCTCTTCTGCGCTCGTGAGTTTTTAGTAGCGTACATTTGAGAAAATGGCAGCAAGAGCAGGCATGTGGGGGGAAATTTCTTCCCGTGAGGGCAGTTCTGATGCACCAACAGGCTCAAACAACAGCTAATGCGCTGCACGGACACAGATCTTCTGCGACAATAATCACAGAGAAAGCATCCCCACTTAAGCAGGGCCTTTCATGTAAGCATTGAAACAGTTTGCAGAGGCTAAGATGGAGTTGTTGTTACACAGGTGCCATCACATCTCCTCACGCTCAGGGGATTTAGTACGTTCAGGCCACCGACCTTTACCCCCATCCCACTGCGAAACCTCCGAGAACGTCATGGAGTGAACCCTACCAAAATAGATGTGATTTCATAGACCAGTCCTCCTCCCGGTCCCAACTACGTAATATCCCTGTGACAACTGCAGCACTTCTTTAAATGGAAAAGTAGCCCAAAGTAGTTTCAATACTGCAACCTCCCTTCGTGAATCCAGTGCCTAGAGCAAGGAGACAAGGCTCCGTGACCTGCAGGGACCCGCTGGCCTGCCTGTGGCCTCTTGAGCAAGAAATGTAACACAAAAGTGAGATCTGTTGTAAGCTGAAGATGGTGGGGGAAAGATTTGAAATCAGAAAGTCTATTTGAATTTTAAATGGCTGGAATGAAGCTTTTTTTATACCTTGGTATCTTGCAGAAATGGGTGAAAGCAAGCACCAGATAAAATTACTGCAAGTTGCCAGGAAACGAACTGTCACGGCTTAGCACCCCTGCACCGCAGAGATGATTAAAAGAGGAGAAAAAGGCACCAAATGCTGAATCCCCCTGGAAAAAGGCAAATAGAAATTTGTAATAACTTTGAACTGGGCTCTTTGATACCGAAAAGGGGACTGTGGAGGAGGCGGTACCCTCTCCCCAACCTCCAGGGAGCGAGTCTCGGGGGCAATTCATCCTCTCCCAGTGCTTTGGGGAGAGGAAGAGGAGGGGGACGGTCACAGGTTGGGGGACAAGCCCTGCTCGCAAACTGTCCTTTAGTCCCTTGCGGACAGCCGGCTGCCCCCTCCCCACCTCGGGACGAGCCCTCAGTGTCTCACCCCCT
Organism: Pterocles gutturalis; assembly: GCF_000699245.1. Taxonomy (NCBI): domain Eukaryota; kingdom Metazoa; phylum Chordata; class Aves; order Pterocliformes; family Pteroclidae; genus Pterocles; species Pterocles gutturalis. The sequence goes on from NW_010101417.1 coordinate 11,319, forward strand.
CGCTCAGACCTTCCCCGGGCTCCCATCCCTCCACCACCGCGTTTGTGAGCGGCCCCGAACTCCCGGGACCCATCCCGGCCCCTCTCCTCCCGGGGGC
>NW_010101418.1:0-806 GCF_000699245.1 Pterocles gutturalis
TTAGCCTTTTTCCAATCACCAGGGACTTCGCCAGACTGTCATGACTTTTCAAATATCTTGGAGGGTGGCTTGGTGACTACATCAGCCAATTTCCTCAGGACTCTCAGATGCATTTCATCTGGTCCCATGGACTTACATACATCCAGGTTCCTCAGGTGGTCACAAACATGATCTTCATCTTACAGTGGGAGAGGCTTTGCTCTCCCAGTCCATGTCTTCCAGCCCATCCCCTCAAGAGGTGCATGAAAAGAGGTTGCTAGTGAAGACTGAGGCAAAACAGTTGTTAAGTACTTCACCCTCCTCCTCATTTGTTGTTGCCAGTTTGGCAGCCTTGCTCATCAGAGCAGGTACACTCTCTTTGACCTTTCTTTTCTGATTTACATACCCACAGAAGCCCTTCTTGTTATTCTTAGCATCCCTTGCCATGTTCAGCTCCAGCTGTGCCTTGGCCTTCCTGACGCCATCCCTACACAACCAGGCAGTGTCCCTATACTCTTCCCAGGATACCTGACCCTGTTTCCGCTGCTTATGCATTTTCTTTTTGCCCTTTAGTTTGAGCCACAGATCATGACTCAGCCACGCTGGTCTCTTGCCTATCTTACCAGACTTCTTGCACCAGGGCACTGAGAGCTCTTGCGCACTACGGAAGGCATCCTTAAAGATCTGCCAGCTCTGCTCTGTCCGCTTGTCCCTGAGGGCAGTTTCCCATGGGATCCTTTCAACTAACTCCTTGAAGAGCTGGAAGTTTGCTTTGCCAAAATTCAGGGTCCTGACTTCACTCTTCACTTGACCCATATCCCTCAGGA
>NW_010101419.1:0-228 GCF_000699245.1 Pterocles gutturalis
CAGACAATAAAGACTTTGCTCCCAAGGGCTTGCTTGTGCCAACATTCATTCCTGACCGGCCATACAGTGATGGGGGTTGCAGTCAATCTGCCGTTTCTTCCTCCTCAGGGGAGGGCTCCTCACAGTCTTTCCCTGCTCCAGTGTGGGGACCCTTGTCACAGGAGAGTCCTCCAGAAACTTTTCCAACCTGAGTCCTTCCCACACAGGGTCACTGTCCCCCGACGATTG
>NW_010101419.1:473-11039 GCF_000699245.1 Pterocles gutturalis
CACAAGTCCAGGTAGATGATGTCCGTTGCCCTTCCCTTATCCACCAACAGCGTAAGCCCTTCGTAGAAGGCCACCAAGTTCGTCAGGCAGGATTTGCCCTCAGTGAAGCCATGTTGGCTGTCACCAATCACCTGCTTATTTTCCATGTGCTTTACCATAGTTTCCAGGAGGATCTGCTCCATGACCTTGCCAGGCACAGAGGTGAGACTGACCGGCCTGTAGGTCCCCAGGTCTTCCTTTCTTCCCTTTTAAAAATGAGGGTTATGTTTCACCTTTTCCAGTCAGTGGGAACTTCACCAGAGTGCCACAGCTTCTCAGATATGATGGACAGCGGCTTAGCAACTTCATCCGCCAGTTCCCTCAGGACCTGTGGTTGCGTCTCATCAGGTCCCATGGACTTGTGCACCTTCAGGTTCCTTAGATGGTCTCGAACCTGATCGTCTCCTACAGTGGGCGGTTCTTCATTCTCCCAGTCCCTGCCTTTGCTTTCTGCGACTTGGGTGGTGTGGCTTGAGCACTTGCTGGTGGAGACTGAGGCAGAAAAGTCATTGAGTACCTCAGCCTTCTCCATATCCTGGGTCACCAGGTCTCCCATTTCCTTCCAGACAGTCAGCATTAGCTGACTTTAATAACCCAACATCCATAGCACTTTGGGTCCCTCTTCTCCTTAGGGCACCCTGCTCATGTCCCTTCTCACCATTGTTATCTGGCAGTCTAGGCTCAGCAGTTGACTCTTCCATCACAGGTACTTCAACAGCTTTATAAGAAAAGGTCACACTTATCACCAGCTGGGGTGATTAACTTTGTGTTGTTCCTACAGACTGCACTGGTTTTTCTGGTACACATCCAGTTAATGAGTGTCATGATAATGCTAGTGTGAGAGCAGCTGGTAATTGTGCATGTCACACCTGACCCAGCGTGTGCCATGCAGTTGTTACCTGGGGCCTGTGATGTGGGCCCTGGAGCTATGAACAGGTGGTTTTGTTAACAGCGCTCTGTGGTCCACAAGAAATTTAGAAGATAACTTACAGTCGGTGATGGAAACTGAACAGCAAGGTGATGGTTTAGAACAGCAACGTTCTGTTGTTGATGTAGACATCTGCAAGGTGATGCTGTAGAACTACAAGTGTTACATCAGAATTAACACCTCATCTGCGCCACGGGCTGAGTAGCTGGTGCCCGGACCCCGCCCCCCGACACTCAGGGGCCGTTTCCTCATGCTCCTTCTGTCCCCAAGGGCCCCGGGCGCGCTCCGGGCCCCGCCGTTCTGCGGGGCCGTTACCGGTCTGTGGTGGGTTAACCTTGGCGGGATTTTCAGGTGCCCACCAGGTCCCGCTATCACTTCAGCAAAAAAAATGGGGAGAATAAGAAGAAAAACTGGTGGGTCAGAATAAAAGCAGTTTAATTAAAGGAAAGGCCAAAACTACACATAGAAAAATAAGGAAAACAAAGATGTTATTCTCTACTTCCCATCAGCAACTGATGTCCGGCCACTTCCCGGTAGAGCAGAGCTTCAGCATGTGCAGCATCTCCCCCAGCAGACAAATGCAGCAACAAAGGGTGGGGGTTCCCTTTGCCCACAGCTGTCAGCTGAGCTTAAAGCCACTTGTAATCATGGGTTTCCAGTAGCAGCTTGTGCTAGTTGTTTTTCCTTACCACTTGGCCAGTGAGGCTTTTATGGCGTGCTTTTGAAACACAAGCCTGGCTGACCTGATAGAAGACAGCGGCGCTCAGCAAACAGTCTTCATCCACAGTTGGAGCTCTCAAAGAAAGGACAACATCAGACAAGGGCCGTTGGCATTCAAAGAACAAAAAGGAAAAGCTTGTTTTAAATTTAAGGGCTTTTTGCATGCTAGAGAATGTAATCTGTTCACTAACTGGGCTATTGACTCTGGTCTACTACTTACACTCTCCGAGAAGCCCTGTTGTGGTTTACAGTGCTTGCAGCAGTAACTGGGATGAGATGTTACTTAAGCTCAACTGAGAATGGGGAAGTAAAAATGCAGTTTTCAAATCTTTCAAGAGTATAAAAGCTAAGGGAAGGGAGGAGGAGGGGGGCATTCATTATTACCTTTGTCTCCAGGAGCAACTGCTACGAGTATTGAAGCTCTACTTCCCAGGAAGCAGCCAGACATCATTTGCTGATGGGAAGTAGAGAATGAGATCTTTGTTTACCTTTTGCTTCTGCGTGTGGCCTTGGCTTTTGCTTTAATTAAACTGCTTTTATCTTAACCCACGAGTTTTAATTTTATTCTCCCCCCCCTTATTTTGCTGAAGGGAGGAGTGATAGAGGGGCCTGGTGGGCATCAGCCAAGGTTAACCCACCACATTCACATACTTGGTTGCACATGCAGGACAGCATCCAGTAATATGGGAACAGGTCTCCCTCTTCACCCGACAATGTCAACAGGATTTGATTTGGGTTTCTTGTCTACCCCTTGCCAGGTATTCTCTCGTGGGGCAGACATTCGCTCTTAGCTGTAAAGCACTGCTGAGCTTTCCGTGGGGAATGCCTCTGTAGTATACCATTCAGTTGTTGCTAATTTTGTCCTTCTCAAAGCTGGACATTCCACAGCCCTGGGATAATAGCTTAGTCCAGTTCATAAATTCTTGTTTTCACCAGTTGCAGCATCTTGTACAGATTAATTTGGAGCAGGTATCTCCCATTCTGAAGTGGGTTCCTCACCACCCAGTTCCTCAGATATCACCATGACCACTCCCGGGTACCAGACAGATGGAATTTTCTCTTTGAGCCCTCCAGCTGCAACCCATAATCTTGCTAATTCTTTCTCAATGCCCTCTTGCTGAGCAACAGGTCTTATTGTCTCATCCGATGACTCCGCACTTCTGTGCAGTCTTCACACCTGTACACTAGGGCTTGGTCCTGGTGGTACCCAAACTGCCATCCCTCCTGCTGGAACACAGGATGGCATCACAAGTGTGCATAAGCGTGTGTAACGGTAGGAGACCAAGTGGTGTAGGAGACCAAAGACAGGCTCACCCAGGTGGTAGCCCTGGAAACCCTATCAGTCTGTGGTCTGCTGAGGCAAGAAGCTGCTTGCCAGGAAGGGAGATGGGACAGGGGAGTACACGACCATTACAGACAGAACTGACAAGGGTAGGAGGGTGGAGGCCCCCTTGGCTTTATCAGTAAATGTCTCAAACACTCACAAATGTGAAATCCCTGAAAATAAACTTCTGTGGTCTTGTGTAAGAGGCCAGGAGTGAGTATAAAAGGGGAATGGTAAGCGTCAGTGATGGGGACTTTGGGTGGAGTGCTCCCACAGACCAAGATCCCCGTTGGCTGGACTGATGCTGGAACCAGGACTGGTGATCTCTTTCTCTCTCTCTCTTTCTTTCTTTTTCCCTCTCTGTCTTTCTGCCTCTTCTCTCTTAATGTTGTTAAGTAACATAAAGCTTACCTTGACTACCATCAAATCTGCACATCACTGTAGTATCCCTGAAGCTAAATTGAATGCTGCATGTTCCTGTGTTTTGATTGAAAACCACTTATCACTGTGTTACTGCATTTTGATGAAAGCTGCGTATATGCGTATCAATCTGTCTGTATGATTGGGTAGACTGGGCACATATTAGCAATAAACTGGTTTGTATTTTTGGACCTTCGGTGTCGTTTCACCTTAACCTAACCAAGGGAATCAAGGAGCTTTAGTCTCCTCCCCTCCTATCGGGAGGAGGCAGTAACCAGTCCTTATCAGCCGATGGAATCGCCAGGCCAGGAGTTCCCAGGTTCCAGGCTTTTACATCAGCTTGCTGTGCTACCGTTACATACACAGGTAAATGACTAATTGCTTGTTTAGTTTGCAACGCAGGACCAAGTATCATCTACTGATAGCAATTTATTCTTATGAGTAATTTGTCTTAAGATTTCTTCTGCTTACATCAGTTTGAAACAGATTTTCCAGCTGACTCATTCCCCATAAAGAAAAATCTCATCCAGGGAATAGCCTGAAGCTGTTCTGTAGTAAACAGCAATGCAAAGGCTTCAGCTGGCTTCTCGAAAACCTTTCAAATTTTCTCTCGGCTTGAACCTCCATGCATTTGGATCGTGAACAGAGAGAGGTGGGGGTCCTCTTGCCCTTGGGCCTCATGGAGTTTATCACCACACCCGTGTCCAGCTGCTCCCCCCGGAGTCTGCCTCTCCCCCTGCCCACTGCTGGCACCCAGCTGGGCAGAAAGCCTGGGAGCATCATCCCACCCTGGGTTAAGAACTACTAGTTGTTTAGCTTAAATAAGTAAGTTTTAAATAGAAAGAATCACTTAGAGCTGTAAGGTTGTGTGATTTAGTATGCTATTTACTTCGCTTTACTTAGTGAGTTTGCTGAAGCCTGAGGCCACAAGCCATAAATTTCCACTTAGGTATATTTTTCTTTTTAGTAGCTGGTACAGTGTGCTGTGTTTTGGGGTTTTTAGTGTGAGAATAATGTAGACAACACATTGAAGTTGTGGTTATGGATAAATGTTATGGATAAGCATTTATCCTAATTTTGGAACTTTTTATCCCAAGTCTGGCACTTTTGCAGTTTCTCATATTCAGACAAAAAAACCCACAGAGTAGATGATATGGAGGCTTCAGGCTGCAATCGCCAACAGCAGAAGCAACTCGTCAAGATAAGAACAACTGACAACCTGCCCAGAGACACAGGAAGAATCCAATGAGGTGTTAGAAGACCCCAGACCAAAGATCATAATTGGACCAAAAGGCGCGTGGAAGGAACGTTCAACTCTCCAATGTAAACTACTCAGTCTCCAGGACCATACATTCAGTTAATTCTATATCCATATTACATTAATTCACTATACATCACACATATAATGTACTCATATATCACATACCTATAATCATAACCATTCATCTACCTACATGGACATAGACACATATAGCTTTTATCTGAATATTTTGGCTGCTTCCTCAGCCTGCTCTTCTGCATCGAGACAATACCCCAAGTGTCTTGTGAAGATTTTCTTCCATCCTTTATTGTAACCCTAGTTGTGTTGTCCCCCTTAGAGCTTTTTCAGAAAAAAAATGTGAGAAAATGCCACCCCTCAGTTCCATTCCCACATTTTCCGTTACTTCCACTGCACGCCTCTAATCCGTAGCTACGCTTGCAGGCATGCTTAGCATTCATTCCTTCAGTTTCCATTAATACTTACTAAGAAGTGAACACAGAGAAAGTAAATACTAAATAAGTCAATATTTACTGAAGAAAAGGCACAGTTTGATAAAAGCAGAAGGAATTTGGTGAAGGCTGTTTTCCGGGCTGGCAGATGTGGAGCCCTTCCTGTTTGCACACACAGAGCCGGCGCTGCCAGCGCAGGGCCCAGCTGGGGCACAAAAGGGTTTGTGCTGAGAACAAGCAGAAAAGACTTTCCCATTCTGGGGGGCTGCTGAGCTGGTCTGTGCCTCTTGATCATAAATCATCCAGCCTACACAAAGTGGCTTTCTGCCCTGAGAAAACAGAGCAGCCAGCCTTGGCGTTGCCCTTTTTTGCCCAGCGAGCAGCGCCGCCCCACTGAGACTTCTCAGTAACTGGTCAATACTGTGGACGCGCAGCGAGGATGTGGAAAGTGCTTTTTAACATGCCAAGGGAATAACAAGAGTGCTCCTTTGAACCCTTCCACTTTCATGAAAGCCCCAGAAAGACACTGTGAATCATTGGCTGTGATATAAAGACATGAGGCTTGTGGAGGGCAGCTTTGCAACCCTGTGCTCAAAGCATTGTGGCACAGTGCTCCATCCTACAGGGAAGGAGAAGCCTTGTGCAGGAGTTCTGTGAGCAGCCGGCTCGAGCCAAGGGCTCCTTTTGATGCTGGCACACCACACAGCGAGCTTACCAGACTCAAGCGGTTCATTGCTTTGGAAACACACGTCCTTACATCAGGTCCTCTTGCACAACTTACCTCATGGGCTTGCCATTCTCTGTGTATCTCTGGCCTCACAGTGTGACACCCGTCTTCGTTCACCACCTGTGACTAAAAATGGGCAGTCATGACTTCTGTAGCCTGGGAAGATGCTTGAAAAGTGCAGCCAGCAGGAGAGTTGCACCCCGGTGCGGCAGAGCTGTAGGCTCCAGCTGCTGCTGCTGCCAGGACAGCTCTGCCCTCCGGATCCAGACAGCTTCGCTCTCTGCAGAAAGCTGTGAAGGCATGGGGAATCACACCGGCCCAGTAGGTTTGGATGATCCTGATGAGGCATGTGTGTGTACAGATGGCATGGTGATGTTTGTACCCCACTGTTCTCCCAGCTGCAGAGGTGACTGCTAAGGGCCAGCCCCAGGCTCTTCACAGGCTGTCACCTGGTCCCTGCTGTCCCTTCCTGGTGTCTGGTGGAAACAAGCCATCCATCACCCAGGACAGCCCTCAGTGATTCACATGAGTCTCCTGTGGGAAAAATAAAGGAGCAGGCTCCCTCTACCTCACACTGCAGCTGCATGTGCTGCATGCTTCTCTCTGTGCTGTCTCAAAAGATGTCACAGGGAGAAATATTTGATTTTGAACTACTTGCAGAATCAGACCACTCACTGCAGCCTTCTAGCTCAGTTAGATGCTTCGATGGGGAGCCTGTTTTGTCAAAGCTGGTATCTCTGGCAGGAACTCTCTCCTTGGAGAGAGCTAAATGCAAACACGCAGAGAAGATGCTCTAACACCTCTGACTGCAACAAAAAAAAACAACAGTATTTTGGAAAATCTGACTTTGATTAGGCAGAAGACAGATTGACAGAGACAGAGGGAATTCTATCCGTTATTTTCCAAACACAACTTTCCTCTGAATGCAAACATTCCAAGTATTTAGCTGCACTAAATGCCCACATTGCACAAGTGATGGCTGAGGGTTAAGCTGGCTTAAGACAGTTTCATCACTTTGTAGTGAGCAATTTTTTCTTCTGTAAAACTTGAAAAATAATGAATAGAATTAAAATATAATATCATTTCAAGACTGTCTTAGTTTTTTGAACTACAGACCTGGATGGGTAGAGTAGTTGCTTTGTTGCTACTGATCTCCTAGATCAACTCATGTAAGCTGTAGATTTTGTCAAGAAAGAACATTCAGCCAAAGCTTTGTGAAGGATTTAGGCTGACATGAGAAAGTTCGTCATTGTACCCTGCTTGTTCAGAAATAAACAATGACCCATGTTCTCACGGTGTGAAGTCAGCTGGCCCATCCAGGGCTCATTTGAGAGCTGCCTCAGCTGCACCATCCCCCACAGCACCTTAGCCCAGAGCCGCACTGTGCCAGGGCACAGGGCACCCATGCTGGCATGCGACTGAATGACTGTAAAAGCATCGAGGAACCCCAATCCTGACTGCCAGAGAGCCCTCTGTTTCCCAGCCCTCACTTATGCCCACAACAGGGTTATTACTGCGTTGGATCCTCAACACAACAGCATACAGTTCTGCAAGTCATTTCCAGCAGGAGTTCTTTTTATTAGTGTCTTCTCTGAAAAAAACAGGAACTAACACTCTCTTCTGTGAGGACTGCAGAAAAAGACACAGGTCAGCCAGAAACACATGGGGAAGATGTGGCATTAGCCTAGTTAGGGCAAACACTGCTGCCCTTTGCAGGGTCCTGGACTGCTGTGTTGCAGCACAGATGAAATAATCCACATTGACAACAGCAAGCACAGCATGGGGACCAGCCACAACAGAGAGCCTAAAAACAACTGCCTGGGCTGGAGGACTACTGCAATGAGCGTACAGTCTTGCGGCAGAAAATTCCCCTCTTTCCACCTCTGTTCAAAAGCCAATCTAGTTCACACAATACCCCAAAATTTAAGCAGTCGTACTGACTGCTTCTGCATATAGTGCCTGCACAGGTCTACGCTTACTCCTCTCCTTTCCACTCTTGTTCTTGGTAGCCCAGAAAAGCACAAAGGTATCATGAAGAGCTGGAGTTATGCCTGGGCCTGTGCAAGAAGAAGCAGACAGCACTAGACATGTTGCTCTTTAAATGCTCTTATATGAAAAAGTATCTATATGAAATAAAAGTAAAAAAGAAAAAAATAATTGCTCAATGAAGGTAAGGTCGGTGGGCTATAATACACATTGAAGGGGTCTGCCCAAGAGACAAGCTACTTAACAGCCGAGGTCGAGCCAGAAGCCAAGGTGAGAGACCCAGCTGGAGACAGGCACCCCTCCACCACAGCTCTGCAGGGAGAGAGCCCACGGCTGGGCTGGAACAGGACTCCTGGGCACATGGGTGGGGGTCCCAGGTGAGGCTGGTCAGAGCCACGCAGGTCTCTGTTGGTGCATTCAGGTCCACCCCAGAGCCATCTCAGCCAACATGTTTAGGGGCTGGCTAGCACCCAGTGATCACCTACTGCACACTTCTGACATCTGAAGAAGGATCTGAAAGAAAATCCCTGTCCTGGTTGTCAAGGTACAGCGGGTACAGCCAGTACTGTCTACCTGAAGTGCTCCAAGACTTGTTGGAGGGTACCTGGGCTCCCCAGGAGGGAGCTGCAAGAGGGGAATCTGCTACTTCCAGGTGTGAGGAGCAGGGAGTGGATATCAGACCCGGCACGGTGCATTGGGTAATCCCATACACGGATTTTGGGGAGGTAGTGCCAGGGCCCTCAGTGCACTAATAGGCCTTAATGGCCTTGACCAGCCTCACGTGGGGCTTCCACCCACACGCACCCTACCCATGGACCCAGGAGTACCATTTAAGCTCACACCTGGGCTGTTAGTCCCTGCCTGAGCTATGTTATAAGAGAACCATTCTCTAGCTTTGTCTTAGCTATGCCTGGCCCAAGCCAATCCTGACCCACAAACTGACTTTCCAGCTTGATCTTGTACCTGCCTCATCCCCATGGATCTGCCCAGCAGTCACTGGGCTCCATCTGATCCTAATTATCTCCACCAGACCTGACCCCAGCTTGCAGATTGGCTTAGACCTGCCATATCACTGCAAACTTGCCCGATGATCTGAACTCTGGGCTGAATCTGGCTACCATGTTCAGGTCTGCTCTGCTCACCTTGCTTGGGTATGATGGGATGGTGCTCTGGCTGGCAAGGCCCCTACCCTGGCCAGCTGCACCACCCCTCTGTGAGCAGCCAGCCCTCACTGTTCCCTGCTAGGTGCACACTCACCTTGGATCCTGTTTTCTTGTTGGCAGTTCCTTAAAAGAAGGGGAAGGTGTCTGGGTTGAACTAGGAAACTTACAGGAGAGATGGCCACCACAGCCCCCTGAATTTTAGCACATAGCCCTGGCAAAGCCAGGCAATGGTGCGCTGTAAATGAATGGGTGTGCTGGGAGGGTTGTACCAATCTTGGCTGGCAAAATGGAGCACTGCTCGCCTCCAGGCTCGAGTGCATGACACTGCCTAACTCTGGTGCTGAACTGAATCTGACGCCCAGGAAGCAGACTTGACTTGGTATTCAACACTGTGTCCCACAATGCAGTGGACCATAGAGGTGGATCATCCAGATCTTCAGGATGGTCTCTAAAGACCTGAGACCCAGGCAAGAACTGGGTTCACTCCAGCACCAGGAGCCTGAGACACAACCAATGTCTTCCACCTTGCTATGAACACCTGAAAACCATCATGTGGCTAACAAGATCGAAGACCTGGACTTGTCTGCCTACTTACAGGGGTGTTATTTACCTAAAATGCCTCCCTGTGTGTTCCCTGTATCGTCCTCACTGGGTCTTGGTGGCAGGTCAGACTGCAGCTACTTGCAACTGTATCAGTGGTGGTTTCCCCTGTAAGGCAGCTTCTTCTGGTATCACCTCAAAAGGGGGGCACTGCTGGAAAAGGAGAAGGCTCTGCTCTGCTGTTAAGGTAGCTGGACACGGTAGGAGAAACTACGGACAAATTGCTAGAGATAGGAGCTAAGTGGGAAAAGGTGACAAAGGAGCAGCCAGTGCTGAGGGAGGTGGCAGGATTTCACAGGCCGTGCAGGGGAGTGCTGTGATAAGGCTCAGTGACAAAGATGGGGGGGCACTGGGCACTCGGCGATGCCTGGTAGGGCTGGGACGACCCCAGTGGCAGTATGGTCCAGTGCCCTTCTTTCTTTTCTGCTGGAAACATGCTCGGGAATGGTCTAGCTCTGCCTCCCCTCCTCCGTTGCAACTCAGTAAAAGCCTTAATTACTGAAGAACTGAATGTCGGACCGCGGGGTGGCACCGCAAGCCAGAAAGCAGAATACGCTTGGGCAGTACCTTGTCCAATGTTAGGGGCAGGGCCCTAACCAGGGTAAGGCGAGAGGCGCTGGGGATGCCACCCTACGCTGGGAACCAAGTATTTCCACCTGGAGACCCTCCTGAAGAGGGGAAAAAAGGCAGCGGGAGGTAGAGGAGAGCACAGGCGCTCCTCAGGGGCAGAGCCCGCTGCGCTCGGAACGGCTGCCCCCAGGGAGGGAGCGCGGCCCAGGAGCCAGGCAGCGGGTACAGAGGGGTAACCGCGGCCTCGGGGGGGCTCCCCCAACACCTACACGAGGCAGAACCTCCAGCGGGGGAAGGAACAAGCACATGTGTTTGGCCTGCCAGGAATTTAGTCTTACCTCTGGAAGGAAAAAAACCAAACACACCAGAACCAGCAGCA
>NW_010101420.1:0-2239 GCF_000699245.1 Pterocles gutturalis
CTGCCCGTGCTGCCTGCCCCTGCCCCTGCTGCCTGCCCCTGCCTTTGCTGCCCCGGTGCTCCGGGCAGAAACCTGCCTTCAGCAATCTTGAGATGTGCTGGTGGAGGTGGGACCCATGTGCTGCCACACTGGCTGGGTCCACAGCCCACATTTGGGGCTGTTTTTCCTGCTTTTCTTTCCATCACATTTGGGAGGTTTATCCTGTCCCTTACTGACAGCCATGGTGTTGGAGGGGACAAGGGCAGCGTTTCCGCAAGTGGCTCCAGCTCCGCTGCTCTCGCCTGTCCCTTAGTTCCCCTTGCAGCGTGTTTGCTGCAAAGTAAATATCTCGTGCCGTCGTGTCCTCACCCCAGTGGGTTTGTGTTGCTTCTGATCACAGGCTCCAAACTTCCCCTATTAGAGTTGCTTTTTAACAGTGTCTTTTTATTGGTGAGTAGGTTCGTGGAGCCTTTCTACTTCCTTCATCTGTAAATTGTCCTCTACATAACGAAGGAACCACTCCGACTACGTTTTGATGTGTTTGTCGCCCAACAGATGTCTGGGTGGTTAAAGTGCCCCCTGAGTACAAGTATCCTGTGTTTGTGAGCTCTTTGATAGTTGGTTCAGGAATCTTTTTGTTCTTTCTTTCTCTCCTCGAGTCCTGGGGGTCTGTAGCAGATGCCTGCCGCAGTCCCTCCTTTGTTTTCTGCTCCTGATATCTTTGCCCACATTGTTATTCCTCTACCCTCTCCGTTATCAAATTAGATTATCTCCTTCTTGTAAGTACTTTTGACACGTGCGGCCACGCAAAGGCACGATAAGGATTTTGGATTGCGCTGCTGTGTGCCTGTTGTGCATGTCCCTGGTTCTCTGTTGCACTTTTCCAGGACCTTAGGACCAAGTCTGCACATTACCTGCCATGAACAACGGTACCAGCAAAAGCCAGCCCAGCTGGCTCCTCTGCCTGCTGGCAGCCAAGTCCCAACGCCCGTTTCGGGCAGTGCCATGTCACCCTGCACGGGAACCCTGGGCCCGTTTCATCCCCGTGCTCTGCACCACGTCACCACAACCCTCGTGTCACCACTTTTCCTCCCTGCTGATCTCTCTCCAGCATCTCCCCTCGTGTCCTGAACTTGGCTGGTGGCATTAAGCTTCTCAGTGCTATGGGCTGCTCCCTGCCTTTCCACCGGCTTTCCCAGTTTCCACGTGTGATCCAGAAAAACCTCGTTGTTATTCTGTCCTTCCTCCCCGTCACAAACCTGTGTTTCTGTTCCATCTTTCATGAAAAGGTCTGAGACTGAAGGTGAAATGTGATAACAGCCTTCAAAAATATGTCAGTGGCTGCTGCAAACAGGATCGGAATAAACGATTCTCCGTGTCCTACGGTGGGTAGGACAAGAAATTATGGGCTTAAACTGTAGCAGAAGGGAGATTTAGGTTTGATGTTCAGATATCCTGGGGGTGAAGCGCTGGAGGAGGCTGCTGGGGAGTTGCTGGAGGGGCAGGTCAGATGAGCAGCTGTTGGGAGAGGCTGAAGGGGAGTCGAGGGGATAGCGGGGTGATCCAGAAGATCATTTTTCATCCTCTCCAGCCCTCTTACCTCCCTTTCCATATGCTGGAAGCCTCCAGCTAGGCAAGGGGCTTTTTGTAGCTTGCTCAGCCAGGCTTGTGCCTTTCTCTCTCCTTGTTTTTTGTCTGTTGCAGCAGTTCTGGCAAACACAACTGCAGCGAGACTGGAAACTGCCATGGCAAGGCTCTCCTCCCCAAACCTTCCCTTTGTGCTTGGTGGCTCTTTTCAAACCTTGGCAATGGCAGCTGCAATCAGAGCACCAGGACGCGCAGTAGTGACCGAAACGATCACTTTGCTGCACCCAGGATGGTCGAGACTCTTGGAGGGGCTGCTGGAGGCCCTGGGTGGGCAGCGGCTGCAGCTTTGCAGAGGATTGTGTCGGCGAAGGTGAGGACAGCTCCTGGAGGTGTTGTCCCAGGCGGTGGCATGGGGCTCCCAGTTTGGCTGGCTGGGCGAGGGCAGGAGCTGTATCGCTGCCGACCCTCGGCGGGTGCACAGGACACTGGGAAGCTGGGGATGGGGGGGACTGGTGGAGCGGGACTCCTTGCAGATCTCCCCATCCCCACCTCCTCAGAAGGATGCAGCCGGGTAGAAACTGCTGTCTTTGCAGCAAAAAATCTGGGGGTCTGGGGGTTACCAATGGCCCCATCCAAAGCCAGTGTCCAGCACCAGAGCAGCCATGGTGTTTGT
>NW_010101420.1:2360-2678 GCF_000699245.1 Pterocles gutturalis
ATCTGTGCTGTGTCCCTGCTTCCCCCCCAAAACCTCCCTGACCCCTGTCCCCAGCGTGCTGGGGGGTCCTGGGTGCTGGTCAGCCGTGACCCCCTCCACCCCCCCTGCAGCACCATCCCCTTCACCGCTGCCTACCATGAGAGGTGGCCGGGGAGAAACAGGCGGATGAATAATTTATCATAACGATGCAAAACAGGGTTTTAAAACTCTCCCCATATAAATATTTATTTTTGACTCGTTAGCACCGCAGCCGCCTCCGCCCCCCCAAGCCTTCTCCTTTCCGAAGACCCCCCCTCAGCCTTGTGGCTATCACGGCTG
>NW_010101420.1:2768-4678 GCF_000699245.1 Pterocles gutturalis
CGGGGAAGAGAAAAAACCCTTTTTCTTGTGCGCACACACACACACACACAAAAAACAACAACGCGGGGAGGGGTGTGGGGGAGATGGAGCAGCACACACAGGCACACGCACAAAACCCTTTGAAGCCTGTGCAGGGTAAGGGTTGTTTCTGTGGTAACGGCGCAGGGATTGGCGGCGGTCGGCGAGGGCCTCCATCCCACGGCGGTGCCGAGTGATTAATGAGCTGTTGCTGGGCTGTACGGGAGCGCTCGGGCCGAGCTGCGCCGCGGGGCTGCTCCGACGCCGACGGACTTCTCCGACACCTCTTCATCCTCCTCTGCTTGCCCTGGGCACGCTCGGTCCAGTGGTGCCCCACGCCTCCCTGGCTCTTGTGGGACGTCGGCCCTTCAAGGGACGGGGCAGCGGGCTGGGACGTGGCTCCATCCCCTGTCCCGGTGCTGCTGGAGCATCCCCAGGGCTGTGGCCTTTGTCCTGCCACCCAGCCTTGCTGCTCTGCACCAAGGTTGGTGCCAGGGGGGGTGCAGCATCTCCTCCCATGCAGGGACTGTACAGGGTGACATCAGGGAGGGGACAAAGCAGGCCCTTCTGGCAGGTGCAGATGTGCCCGCGGCATTTTAGGGAGCATCACTCGTAGCCTTGCCTTGACATCTGCCCTTGGCCTCGTTGCTGCCTGCCCCGTGGCTTCCCAAGGCTAAAGGGTGGCTCGAGGCTGAGCAGAGACAAGGGGTCTGCTGTCCCTGTCCCCTGGCCAGCCTTGTTTAGTGCCACCACCTCTCAATCCAGGTGTCACCGGGGTGCTCCTACCACCTCTCAGCCAGAGCTGCAGCTCCCAGGGAACCTCACCCCACAGTCTGCTTTGAAACTCCCCTCGTTTCGCTTTCTGTTTTGAAAAGGCAAAGGAGAAACAGGCATCGCTGACATCTCTTGGGTGAACAATAATAATAACGAGTGAGTTTCAAATCTCTTTCCTCTAAAATAGCCAAACCAGAACACGCACAGCCTTCCCGAGCTGCTGCCTGAAACAGATGTGCTGCCAGCGAGGCAGCTATTTATAATGTGCAGCGTTCCCTTTTCAGCCGCCGCGACTCCAGCCCTCGGCTCTTGCGCTCGGCAGCTCCTTTTGAAGCCTGTAGCTCTAATCCAGGGACTGTTCCTGGTGCTGCTGAAAATCTCCTTGTAAACCCGTCGGGATGCCAGCGAGCTGGAGCCCTGCCTGCTCTCTGCTCACTGCTGAGATGGAACTGTCCCATCCCCAGATGTCCCTGCTGGGATGGGACTGTCCCATCCCCAGATGTCCCTGCTGAGATGGAACTGTCCCATCCCCAAATGTCCCTGCTGGGATGGGACTGTCCCATCCCCACGTGTCCCCACTGGGATGGTACAGCAGTGGGATCTCATCAGGTGATGTGTCCCCAGTGTCCCCATGGCTGCAGCCTCTGCAGAGCGCTGACGCCCCTCTGCCGCAGGGCTGGGGACTCAGACCCTGTCCCAACCCCTAATTTGAGAGGTTTTGTCCTACAGAGGACAAGGGGGGGGGGGCAGGATGCTGTCACTGCAGGGGGAAAAGGCTGGTGTGGGTTTGAGCCTGGTGACATCTCACTGAGGGAGATGTACAGCATGAAGGTCTGGGGGGGTGTGGACAGTGTGGGATAAGGAGGAAAACTGGGGATCCAGTTAAAAGGAGACTCAAAGGGGTTTGCCAGTCCTGGCATCCACAGTCAGGGTGGGTGTTTGCTAACCTGGGGGTCCCGCAGCAGCCCTGGAGCTGTGGCACGGCTATGGGATAGACCCCTTGGGCCACCCACACCCCCAGGGACCGCGGGGTGCTCATGGGACCCTGTCCCAGGAGGGGCTGCATCTCGCAGGAGCCTGAGAACCCAGGGACAAGCACCTCGCACGGGGATGAATAA
>NW_010101421.1:0-22155 GCF_000699245.1 Pterocles gutturalis
GGCAGTTCTGCGCGGGCTCTGCCTGGGCTGCGCGGACAGGGGAGGCATCCCACCCAGCCCCGAGGGCTGAACACCGCTGTCTGATCCCCACACTTCCCTCTGAGTAGGATGGGGAAGGAGTTGCTGTCTCCCGAACTATGGTAGTGTTCTGTCAGCGTTTTGACTGCCTTCCTTGCCAGCTCTGAGGTTTGCCCAGGGTCTGTAATCCCTTCTGATCTGCGGTACCTCATTGTTCTTAATCCTATGCATCTCCACCTTTTAGCTGTGTGTGCTGCGATGTGCGTAATTTGCAGAAATGCGATTTGCAGAAATGCGAGTCTCTGCGCAAAGTGCTTTTTTTATGTGGGGGTGGAGGAAAGGGGAAGGGTCCCAGCCGAGCAGTGTATTCCCTAGAGAATGGGCAGAGATTGATAGAGCAGGGAGTGCTGGGGTTGGACTGGAGATCTTTTATGCCTCTGCCAAGGTCAGGGCTTCCAGGAGGAATTCAGAGCTCTCCACAGGGCTAATGGAGGGAGGTGGCTTGTGGAGAATTTTTTGGCTGAAAATTATGCTTCCTCCCTGGAAAATAACTTTTTTCCATTCCATGCGGTACTCTTTTGCAACTGTAAGACCAGGCAACTGGCTTCCAGGGAAAACATTTTTTAAAAAAGCCTTTTCATTTTTTTCCTCCAACATCATCTAAAGTGTCATTGTGTGGCGATGAGCAATTGTGCTGAGACAGAGATGAAGCTGTGTGGTCTGAAAAGGCAGAGTGTCTAGGAGGGGAGGAGGCGAGTTGCTACAGGAATCGTTGTCGTGTCGGTATTTTATTTTCTCTTTTCCAATAGGTTTTTGCCTTGGCATTTAAGTTTTGTCCATGTTTTCTCAGGCACTGCTCAGTCAGTGCTGTGACGTTGGGGAGGTCCCGGGAGGACAGCAGGACCTCTGCTCCTGGCTTGGTGTGCAGCCTCCTCCTGCCCCCACTCAGGGGTGTGTAAATGGCAAGTTCTCATTTGTTTCATCTTCCTGAGCTGGGAAGACCTCACAGTTACTCCAGTCCTGAGGCTGTTGCAGAAGGAGCTGAGCAGACGTGACACCTGAATGCTCGTCTCGGAGGCCTGCACAGAACACATGTTGCTCAGGAGAGTGCAGCCCATGGTAATGGTGACCAGGTTCTGATCCAGCACAGCTGGGAGCTGTGATCCCAAACAGTGTTGTTGTCAAAACTGATGAGTAAATGATGCACTGGCTATTTATCTCCAGTGCAATGTTCCTAAATAAGTCATATACCTTTCTTGAGAAAAACACATCTCTGTAAACCTGGTTATGCCTCTGCCTCGTGGTGACCACAAACTTCCCTGAGAACCTGCAGGTCCTTTCTCTAGAAATTTCTCAAGACCTTCTCTAGCAGGGTTCCTAAAACAGATGCTGTTGTCTAAAATTATAGGTAGGTAAAGACTTCTTCTACCTTCTGCAAACTGTGGTGGCAGGGTATTATTTTATCTCTTGAGCTTTTTTTTTCCTAGGACTACATCTTGATTGCTCCTTTTCTTCCTATTAAATATTTGTTGTAGGAGCAGACAATTTGAATTTAGACACTTCACAAACATTAAGTAAACTTAATGTCTTATGAGGAGCATGTACTAATGAGCTAGAGAAGCAAAGGAGCTGTAGAGATAAAAAGTGCATTTTTCAGAGCAAGAGGTTATGATATGTTAGGAAGAAGCAAGTGCTGGGAATATGCTCTAAATAATTAGCTGGGCACAAAGATCAGTTCAGGTGTGTCCTTTATGATGCACCAAGTTCCTCATAGATATTTTGTAAGCATCAGGAATTTATTGCATGAGATATGGTGATGTTCTTGAGCCACAAGGCAATGATGGTCAGGCAGCACAGGTATAAAGAAATGTTCTGTTTTTGCCTTGTGTGAGTGGCAAGAGAAGAAAGACCCGTGAGCCACAGAAAGCTGACTGACAGAAATGTGAATTAGGCTAGTCAGTTTTCTACCTTTTTATGCCCATTTGTTGTCCAACACCATCCCTTTTGGGAGGAACGTGGTCCCCTTTGCTGCTGGAAGAAGGGCACGAAGCCAGGTATGCAGCCTGTTTTCAGAGCCCTGGGTATGCCCTTTGTCCTGTGTGCTACTGCCTCTCTCCAGGATTTTGGTCACTTAGCCTCAAAGACCCTTTCACGTGTTCCTTGGGGCAGATGCGGGCTGTGAGCGTGGAGAACAAGATGGAACAAACGGAGTTGTTGGATCAATTGCAGTGATTACTTTTCCAGACTAATTCTCAAAAGCTGTGACGACAGCGTTGCAGCAGAGGCCAGTTTGTGCCACCTCCCATCCTTGCCAAGCTGTGGAGAGCAGTCGTTTTGCTGTGTGTGTTTGTTGCCTCTTCATAGGCATAAGGTGGTTGTATAAATCCTGATTTTTTTGCTCTGTTCCTCACAAAGGAGCTGTTCTCAGTCATTTTCTAGGTCTAATCCTGTCATGAAGGAAGAGGACCTCCGTCAGGCCCGCTCTGGGGTTGGAAGGGGTGCCTGTCTGTTGTAAAGCAGGAAATTCTCTAGCTGCAGGGTGTTATGCAGCAGCTAGTGAGCAGAGAGAAGGCTGTGGCTGGTGTAATTGGAAGAGTCCCGTCACCTCCCTGCGCAGATGCCTCTGTGGCTGATGGCTTCAGCCTGCATGAGTACTTGGGACAGAAGAAGCTGTTCACTTAGGGATAGCTAACATTTTAAGATCTCACCAGCTTACCTGAATCACAGGTGTAGGGCTGGGTGAACTTCAAGAAGGCATCTAGTCTTTGCAATGAAATAGCATGTGCATCAGGTGTGCTTTTTCTCAAAAACAGTGCTGGTGATTTTGCATTATAGATAACCTGTTATCAGAACATCAACACTTTGGCACTATGTACATTGGTTTCTTCATGTCCAGGCCTAATCTTGTTTTCCATTTGAGCCGATGCTACAATCTGGAAGAACAGTTGAGCACTTTCCCCCTTTCTTCTGACTTAATGTATGCAGACTGTTCTGTTCCCTTCAGTGTTATCTTTTTAAGACTAAACACATCCAGGTCCTTCGGTCATTTTTTCCAGGTCATGCTTTCTACATTGTAGTTTTTGTTTCTTTCCATTGGAATGTCTCTGATTTTTGCATCTGTTTTATAAAGAATATGTGAGGCTGGGTGCAGTCTGCCAGCTAAAGTCTCCCTTGTGTGGAGTGGAATGGAACCACTGCTTCTGTCACACCTACAGTGTCGCTGCTAATATGCCCCAGGATGTCATTTGCCTAGTTTGCAGCAGGCTTATGTTGCTGGCTTGGAATTAATTTCTGAATCAATGTAATGCATGCCTGCATAATTTTTCTGGCATGTTGGAGTTACTGTTTTGTCATGTCCATTTGATTTTTTTTCCCTAGTATGCTGTTTTTTACTGATCTTTACTGAGGTTGGTTTGATAGTATGCTATAGGTCTAGGGTCCCTGCAGCCAGATCAAAACACTGCAATAAGATGCCACAAAATCCTGAGCTGGTTTGAACTTGCTATGTTAAGGGATTTTTTTTTTCTTATAAAAAAAACAAAAGTGTTAGGTTTTCTATGGGTCAGTAGAGTTTACAATTGATCAGACATTATCTTGCCATGAAAAGTTTTAGTGGTTCTTCCACAGCCAGCCAAGCCACTGTCTTCACTGGTTCCTTCTTGCAGCCTCTGTGCTCCTGATGTCCATGGTCCCTGTGCTTGGAGCTCATTGTTGTCCTTCATGGGAGCCGTGGGTCCCTGTCCTTTAGTTTTCTTTTTGGTTGCTCACTGCAGCTGGCCCTTCCTTCTGCAGTGATTTAGTTCAGGGACTGAAACTGGAAAAGGGCCAAGCCTTCAAAAAAAAGTTCTTCCTGCTAGTTTGTTCTGACTGTGCTCACCCACGGAGTCAGGCATGAGCATGGGGAGGGGATGCTTCGTGAGGGGTGGGGGTGCCAGACAAGGGGCAACACTGCCCTTTTCAGCTGCAGCAAGCCCTTAGATCGGTTCCAACACCCTGGATGTTGTCTTGATAATTTCAAGCCCCTTTCTGTCTGGCTGTTACTTAATGCTTTGCTATCTTTATCACTTTCTTATCTTGTAGGTAACTGCACACTGATCATTTAAGTTGATCAAGAATCTTTCAGAAGATTGAAGTTACTGGTCTGTAACTTCTTAAGTCTTCTCCCACCTTTTTTTTTTTTTTCTTTTTATCAAGGTAGGTGAGGCATGATGCTTCTCCAGCCTTCTGTGGCCTTCCCATATTCCTGTCAATTTCCAGATGGTCACTAACACTTCAGAGTTTGCTTTGGTTTCTTACCTGCTTTCAGGTGAATGCTGTTACTCCCTCAATCTACAGCTGTCTTGTGAAGATTTGTTAAGCCGTTCTTTTCTAACCCACTCTTTCTCCTGTTTCCAAATCAGTTTTGCTTGTCACATTTAACTTTTTCTTCTGGAGACTGAAGGAGAATTAGTACTCATTGCTTTCCTTTCCTGTTTGCCAATGAGAGTGTAATTATCTTTATTATCCTCTTCTAACATGCCTGCTTCTCTCCAGTTTTTCTTGTGACTGGAGAGTTCTTAGTAACAGCTGTGCTGATTTTGACTAAGACACCATCTAACCCACTATCCTAGTAAAAATAGGAGATATATATATATTTTCCAAATACCCTTCCAGCTGCCAGCTCCTTTCAGATAAGGGGATTTCTTGAGCCTAATGTGAGCTGTCTAACCATGAACAATCTCAATAGACTTGTCTTTCTAGTACTTGTCCAGTCTTGTGGAATCCATGTAAAATTTTCCATCACTTTTGGAGAAGTACTGCCACACAAGTGACCTGCCGGTGAAGAGTCACATTTGTTTGTTTTGAAGCTGACCCTCACTGGCTTCACGTGATGGTTGTTAGCACTTACATCTAAAAAGGTGGTGAATAATCTACCCCTGTTCACCATCATGATTATATGGACCTCTGTTCTGTTGCCTGTCTTGCATCCTAATTTGTTATATGGATGCTGTTCCATGGCAAAGAGAAGACTTATCTGGTAGCATCTGGTCAATACCTTTCTCTGAAGCTTTGGGACACTGAAGGGCAAGGACAAGGATACTTTGAGTCTTTGTCCAGTACACCTGAGGGGAGATGCTGGAAGCCAGACTCTTTTATGAGATATCTCATGTGCAGTTTCATACACCTGAAAACAAACAGCCTCTCTGTCCTTTAGTGCTGCATTGAAATCAGGAAGAGTTTCAGATGTTCCTCACAGGGATACGTACCTGTGCCAAGATGCTGAGGGAGGGGATGGAGTGACCAAGGCCCTTCCTCCGGGATAGTGGGAGGGAGTCTCGGGCACACTCTCAGAACTGCTCTTTCCTGCTTTTTTCAGAGATCGGCCAGCCTGGCTGAGACCACTTAGCGATGACAAAACAAAAGCTTCTGCTTGATGGGACACTCTCCTTGTTTCTGATCGTGGCCTGTGAAGCTCAGCAGCTCCCAAGGAGTCATGTTGCTGCTGGTTCTGGTCCTCTGTGCGAGAAGGAGGCAGAGTCCTGGGGAAACCTTTTCAGCAGCGAGCGGCTGGATGCCTGGATCTGTTCCCTCATCGGTTCGTTCATGGTGGGGCTGAGTGGGGTCTTCCCCTTACTGGTGATCCCGTTTGAGACAGGAGCTGCTCTGCGGTCAGAAGGTAAGCCTGCTACCTGCGTTAGCCTTTCTGAAGCCACAAGTCCTGGGCTGTGACTGGACGGCACAGTGATGAACAGGACCTTGTCACAGAAATGCTGTCCTTTACAATAGACGGTCCATTTCCAGTGCTTTGGTCCATACCTGCCAATTTGATAGGGAGTCCTCAGACACATGCAAGCCCTGGATGGAGCTTGTACAACAAGTTTTGCACTCTGCTTGGTTCAGGACCCCGCCACATGCTGCTTTCCCAGCCAAGTGGTGCAAGGACTTTTTCTAGCACTCCAGCTATTTGTTTTGTGCTCTCCTTTGAAGTCTTGCTTTGCAAATGCTTCCAATTTAGGTCTCTGTGCAAAATCTCAGCTGGAGATGTTTTGGCTCCCAGCTGAGTTATGATCAGGTTTCTGTTTTTGTTTTAGCTGGATCACAGCGTTTGAAGCAGTTGTTGAGTTTTGCTATTGGTGGACTACTGGGGAATGTGTTTCTGCACCTGCTTCCTGAAGCCTGGGCTTACACATGTAGTGCAACGACAGGTATGAAAGCCTTATGTGCCTAGAAGCAGTCCATGCTATGCCTACTGCTACATTTTTTGAGTCTGTTCCATCTTGAAAACACAAGACCAGCAAGGGTGGGTCAGTCCAAAAACTGGTCTAGGCTGCTATTCTCTTTCAAACAATGTGTAAAAGCGAATGCCTAGGAAAGGATATAAGAACAATAAAACCACATATAATACTTAATCTTTGTACTCTGCGGTCGTCCAAAGATTTTGAGATTGGAGGCTTCCTGAGTTGGCCATGGTTTCTTTATGTTTAGTAACTTGCAATGGATTTGTCTGTCAACTTTTCCTATCTTGCCCTGGGCTCCTGTAAATCTGTTAATTTTGCTTTCTGTAAGAAAAGAGAATGCTTCTTTAACCTGATGGGATGTTATGAATGCGTGTGTGGTCTGGTACATGAACACGTGCACCACCTCAGGTGGGGATTCTGCCCCATCAGATGCATCTTGTCTATAAATCTGTCCCTATAACAGCATTACTCCTACTTCTTGGAACTAAGTGGGGCCCCTCCACTGGGTACTTTGATCTACAGGAGCCCAAATGTGTTGTGCTCTCAATCTTTGCTCAAGGAGAAGTAAGTAATGGGGGGGGGGGGGTGGCAGGGGGAGAAAAAGGAAATGCAGGTGACAGAAACCTGTGTTGGCCAGTGAACTGAACACTGTTTGGGTTGGGATAGAGCTTGTGGTATCGGCGTATCTCCTTCACCCCTCAGATAACCAGGGTTGTTGAAACCTGTCGTGATTGTATTTCTCTGCTTCAGCAAACTGATAGCATTGAAGGCAAGTGCTGCTGCATCCTACCTGTTGAGAAACTGATAAATCATTTTCGTGTTGAAAATGTGAGAGAAGGAAAAAGATGCCCTATGTTTCCCAGACTTCCTTGCACCTATGTCCTGGGATTTGAAATCTTCTGGGCCTTTGGTCCTCTTCTTCCTCATGGCTCTGGCACTGCCAGCAGAACCTACTGTCCTTCCCCTCCCCCCCCCCCCCTTTCCCAAATGACTCTGCCTTCCTACTCTGGCTTGTTTGCTTCTGCCAGACTGTCCTGAAGCAGAAAGGTTTCCATGACCCATGTAAGCGTCATTACAGAGTCATTCTGTTCTTCCACTGCAATGCAATCTCTGTTTCTGCAGCCAGGCTGAATGGATGATTATCTAAGAAGCTTGGCTGTAATTGAAAAGAAAGTTTATAGCTTAGGGCTTAATAACTTGCCCAGGTGTGGCAGAAAGGGGAAGGTGAGTGTAGCTCCACTAACGGCAGATTTCATGTCAGGGCTTGCTGCTCAGTAGATACAACTGCAGGATTTTTTTTGATGTCATCCTCACTTGCCTCTGGAGCTCAGAGAAATTCCTGGTGTTGTCAGGAAATATTCTGGATTGTACTAGTGAAGCAAAAGGACTGGGGGCTCTCACTCTGAGTGTCCTGAGATGAGGATATCTGTTAGATCAAGAATGAGCAGGTTACACTAATTTGCTGTGAGATATGTCCCTCAGATATGGAGGTGTTTCCACTGCCTTTTTTTTTTTTTTTTTTTCTTGGAACTGCTGATTAAACTGTCTGCGGCTGGGTGGGTTCACATGTGGGAAACACTGTGTACATGATAGTGACATGACGATTTCTCTCTTGTCCCCCAGGAGAAGGGCAGAGCTTTCAGCAGCAGAAGCTTCTGGGTCTCTGGGTGATCATTGGTTTTCTGACCTTCCTGGTGCTAGAGAAGATCTTCCTAGAGAAAGAAGAGGAGTGCCCTGGTGTGGTAAGTCATCAGCCAGAGGGGAGGGAGTGCTGTTATGTTTGGAGCACTGTGCTAAATACCTCATCTGCCCTGTCTGACAGGCTCAGAAAATGATCCTGGAGCTGTGAGTAGCTTGTCAGTGGCCTTTGGGAGCCTTTTGCCACTTCTTTGCAGGGCTCTAGAAGAAGGTGTTTCATCTCCAGGCTTTGGTTTTGTGGTTTTAGCTGAGATTTCTCACCTCTGGGCTGGTTTTATTCTTGATGTGGTATGTGTAAAAGAGAGCTCCCCTTTACGGGGACTGGGAGCTGGAGCACTCTACAGATGAGACTGTTGCTCAAGTAAGCTTTGAGGAATGACAGCTTGCTGGTGCGTGTTCCACTGAGCAATCGTGACTCGTTCCCCTTCTGGGTCCTCAGTCAGGAAAGAGAAGGCCACCTTCCTCTGGAGGGTGTTCCTCACTGCCCCCTCTTCTTGGGTATGGCCTGGACCTGGCATTTGTTTGGGTAACTCTGTATGGTAGAAGGGGTTTATGGGTGGCCAGGTAATAGTAAGTAATGGTTCAGAGGAGAGTCACCCAGCTGCAAAGGGGCAATGCAGACAGAGGCACCAGAAGGTAGTTCCGAGATAGACAAGAGCGGCGAGTTCTCGGACATCTGCACAACTGCTAGCAGCAGCTCCCATAGCTAGTTCAGCCCTTGCTGTACCATGACTTTGGAGAGGTGGAACTGCAGGTCAGGCACTGCATGAGAGCAATTGGGTGTTACATTGACTTTAAAGTCTGAAAGGAACCTAATCTTCTCATTTACAGAGAGACTGAAATCTGAGATGAACATTTAGTTGTTTGGAAGCTGACAATCTCAGCTATAAGAATAATTCTCTAGGCTTAGTTATTCTGATGCACTAGGGAGAGCAAGAAGACTCTTTTTCCCCCATCCCCTGCCCGGATGGAGCTGTATTTCTCTGGGCAGCAGCTGCCAGCAGGAGTGGCAGGCAGGCTCAGTCCCTCATGTTTCTAGTGGTACCTGGCTCATGCCAAGGGGGTGTCACTCCAGTTCCTCCGCTCTCGTTCTGCTTTCCTTCTCTTGGTGATTAGGGAAGTCTTTGTTCTTGTCTCACGGTGCAGATGTCACAATGCTCTCTGAAGTCTGTCTCATTTCTGGCAGTTGTTGTTACTAAGCTGGGGTGCCAAAGTTGCTGATTTGCATTGTACAGACAAAAGGTTTGAGGGTGAAGATGTGATTTCTGACCCTGATTCATGATCATTCATCACTGACAACAAGGCAGTGCAAGTTGTTTTCCCTTAATTTAGGGCTGTGGTTCCAAAGCACCAGCTGGAAAGATTCCCAATGGAAGTGGCTACCCCCTGCCCAAAGTGGCAGGCCAACCCCAAAGAGCAGGAACAGGTTCAACTCAGTGCAATGGCTCTTCGCTCCGGTCTTGTCCAACAGCCAACAGAATCAAGGTAAGAGACCCACAAACTGACCTTCACACCTTATGTTTTAAGGGCACATATTTTAAAATTCAGTCAGGAGGATGAGTTGCCTGTGGAAAGAACTGTGCCTGAGTGAGGAACTTGGTGTTTGAGTGAGTTGTGCTTAATTTTGCTCTGTCAAAATGTCTGTCCAAGTCACAGCAGGGACAAAATAGCAGACTTGGCGAAAATCTGCACTGCAGCTTATGCAAAAGAGGCAAAGTCATTGTTGTGAAGGCATAAGTCTGATGATGTGTGTTTTGGCTGAATCTGGAGGCCAAAGTACAGTACTTTCACGTTTGTTACTCTATATCTTATAGTAATTATATCTTTATTTGCTTAAATTTTTGTACCTTGATTTCTCTGTTCTCTAGTGCCTGCATTGTAGCAATTGTGAGCTGCAGTTTCCTTTTAAGACACTTTTTGGAAACGTTTTGACAGTTGAAGCTGTGAAACTAAGAAGTTCAGTTTCTCAGATTAGCAGTTTATCTGCTGCCAAAAAGGGCTTCTTGTCCACTTCTGCCTCCAAACCTGTATTTCCCATCACTTCCTTTGTACTGGACCTCACCATGAGCCTATTCGGGGAGCTAAACAGGCAAAGAATTTGCTTTTTCTTTTCTTTTTCCTTTCCTCCCTGCCCCCCATAGGTTTATTTCTCTCCTGACTCAACTTCTTCAGTCAGCTTGGCGTGTGGACAGCAGCCTGTAGTGCGGGGATAAGGGAGATCAGCAAGCTCCCAGGACTGGAGGTGGAGGAGGGAAGAGGAGTACTGTACCACTGGGCAGTGGCTAACCTTTAGATTGGCTTTGCTTTCAGTTTCGTGTTACTATCTTTGCACTATGGAAACCCCCATCTGAGTGAACATTACAAGCAAGAGAGTAAACAACCACTTGGGCAAAGGAGAGCCTATAATTTGGGTTTTAAAGCCCATAAAATGTGCAGGATTGTAGGAGAGTTACTATGAACAGAAAGTGTGGTTGCATGAACTATCCCAAACCTGGATATGCGGTCAGTCAGAAGCTTGTCAGTCTTTTTCTATTTTAAATCTGTTTTTCGGTAACTTTATAGCTCTTACTACACAATGTGAAAGATATGCTGAGGTCACTGGGTATTTTGGTACCTGTCACATTTGTGTAATCCATGGAGAACACTGCACAAACTGCAAGGGGCCACACTGGTGTTTCTAGAGGTGGTAGTGGTGAAGTAACCTGTACTGCTGGGTTATGAAACATTGTGCCATTATTTTATAAAGGCTTATATAAGGAAATAGAAACTCAGAGGATGGTTAGTCTACTACTGATTTCAAGTAGAAATGAAACACTGGTGGGGGACACAATTGCTCACGGTCTGGTCCTAATGTGAAAAATAATTATGTCATTAATGCTAATTTATATGATCTTATGGAAGATAAATTCTTGTCAACCAGATGTTTTTCCCTGCCTTTTATTTGGCCATATGGTTGTTTGATAAAGCCAATGAGACTGGCAAATGTCTACCAAATGTAACTTTCTCTCACATTATAATAAAATTAGTACTTCATGAAATCAACTTTGCTAATGTTAGCTGTATTAAAAAATCAGTTATTCTATAAAATACACAGGGGCTGGATTAGTGCAGCCCCCCTCAAATCTGTTCACTGGTGGTTTATGATTTTTCTAAGTAATTATTTATAAAAACAGTATATCTTCACATTTGCAGATACTACTATATTACTTAAATGGCACATTGTGACTGCATGAGGTCAGTGATACTGGCTAAACTGAGGAAATTCTTCAAAAGAGACACATTTTTAACATGTTTTGATACATGCAACTATTAAGGAATAAATTAAGAAAGGATGCAGATCATATATACAAGATAAGGACGTTTGCAGGAAGTCAATGCCTTGGAAAAAAGTGTGAGAATCACAGTAGGAAATTGTTTGAACACATTCTACCATTACGATGCTGCAGCCAGGAGGATGGGTGAGTTGGAAATAGTATGTAAGAGAAGAGGCAATGATGCTCTTTCTATATAGCAGTAATGAAACAGCTGTCGGAGTTTTTCCAGTTGTGTTATTCACAATATCCAAAATACTACAGATAATTTGTAAAGGGGTCAGGAAAGAGCTGGAATAATTAGCGTAGGTTTGCAGTACATGATAAGAAGTGGCTTTCTTTAGTCTTCAGCTCTGTAGACATGACAGATCAGGGGTGACTTCGAGCATACAAATACCCATGTAAGAGGCATGACTAAGTTTGGATAGTTGAAGCCATTTACCAAACAGTAGCAGACTAGAAATTGAAGGCAGCTCTGTAACTGTGGGTAACTTGCCAGTGGACCAACTTACCTTAAAGACATAGTAGATTCTATGTCACTTGTGGGCTTTAAATTGTGATTTAAGCTTCCTTCTACAAAATACACTATAGCTTGAGAAACCATGGGCTTTGTGCAGAAATGGAATGAGATTCTTTCGGTTGTGCTATGTAGAAGATCTATCTAGACAACCACGGAGAACCCTTCTAGCTTTAAAATCCTTACATGTCTGTTCAGTCTTATAGACTGTTGTCAGTACGCAAGAAATAGAAACTAATGAGTTAACGTGTGTAGTTTTAACTTTCTACCTTCTGAGCATACAATCTGAATATTTTAATAGTCTTTCTGGTAGGTGGGAAATTACCAAAACTACCAAGATATTTCTGCATTGTTAGCCTGTTTCCTTAGGCAACAACATAAGCAGTCATTCCATCTGTCTGTCCATCTGTTCTGCCCTTCATTTTCAATACCTTTTGAACCCCTAATTAATTTTACTTGAGTTCAAGAGAGGATGTAAGTCCTGAGGCTTATCAAACTTATGCAAGTACCATAAAAATCAGCATGGTGGTAGAGGAGGAATGCAAAGTAATGCCCTGTTGAAAAACTCTGGCAGAACCTAGATGCTAGATGCTGCTTGGTGGGTCCACCTGGCTGGTAGATCAGGAGGTGAAGGTCTGGCTGCCCCTGCCTGGTGGGGAAGTGGCTGTCAGGAGGTGCAGGGTGGGGAAGGGACGTGCAGGGAAACTGTGTTGCTGGAAGTGAGCAAAGTAGGTGCTTGCAAGGAAAAGAGAGAAAGCCGTAGCAAGCCAGGCTTCTTTGGTTCTACTGGTCACTCAGTAACTTTTTTTTTTTTCTTCCCCCGGAAAACTAAAAGGGAAAAATACTGTTTAAACAAACAAAAAACCCTTCGGGGCTTAACAGTTAGTAAGCTGTAATCAGTCATCCTTTGCCTGTATATGTTAGAACTTCTGCTCTGTAGCTGCTGCTGCAATAATTTGTCCTAGCTTGAAAACTGCAGGTGGGAAGCTTCCTTTGCACCCAAACGTGGATCAGTTGTGTCCTGCATTGCAGTTTTTATTCCCTGAACAAGTAAAAGCATTGTAGAGTACTTTTGCCTTGCTTATTCTTTCTTTTTCTCTGTGGCACATGGGGTCCTTGCTGATTTGTAGAGGTATGTTTTATTGCACAGTGACATTAATTCTGAAGCATGAACATAAACACTTCATCTGGCTGTGCTCTTTGTGAGCAATGAGAACATCCTATTAGGAATTCACAGAATGTAAATGTCAGAGGCTCATAACTGTCAAATCAGCCCAGTTTATTTCTGAGCACCTGAAGGCTTTGCTGCTTTCAGTGACAGCTTTTGCCCAAGCCAGTGACAAGAAAAAGTCATAATGTTTTAATCATGAAGTCTATTTTTTCCCTGTACAGTGGTATGGGAAAGCATTTTTGTGTAAAACTTATGTGAATAATTATTACTAGCCTGTGGGGAAAATGCAATAACATAAAAAAGGAGAAATTTTAGACAGTCATCTTAGAAAATGAGGAATGAGAAGTAAAACTGCTGTGTTAATGGGTCTGCCTGCACGCATCCCTTTGTGTTCCCCTTCTCACAAAAATATGCATGGAACTTCTGCATCCATTGTGGAGATTTTACTGAGATTGTTACTTAAATTTGATCTGTAGTTAGGCTTTCCTTAATTCTTCATTTTCATATTTAATCATCAGTGCACTTTTAAAAGGAGTTTAGAGCCTCTAAAGATGTCCTGGGATTGTGCAGTAGAAGTGCCCTGCAGAAAGGTGATGCTTTGGAGAGAGAGACTTCACAGAAAGCTCCACCTAAGCTGTGGCATACGGATGGCAGGAAGAAAAGATGCCCCAAGTAGAGTTTGATAGAAACAGGGAAGAGCATAATACCAAAAAGAGCTCATGAAACCCATCAGCACTTGTGTTCTTCCGGCTGAACTTTGGCATTTGATGCTATGGTGAAGAAAGATGTTAATGCCTCACAGTTTCTAGAGAGTCTCTCCTCTCCACTCACTGGATGCTACCCTATATCGGAGCTTAGCTCTTGCAGTCCAGAGACAGCCTGAAATATTGCCTAACACCTGGTTTGATAATAATTTAAACTGCAGTGCTGTGTAGTGAACTGCAGTATCTCAAGACCCACACCCAGTAGTTTGTGTTAAATCTGATGGAAAAAAAACCCAAAACCTGTGAGCAAAAGACCTGGGGTAGTACCCTCATAAATTGCTTTAGGTCAACTACTCAGAATTTGTCTGGAAATGACCATAGTTAGCATGATAGGGAAGTTTAACATGGAGATGGACTTGTGAGGAAGGAAGCTGCTTTATGCTTAGAATTTTAAGAAATGTGTTTATATGCAAATGCATATACATGCTATCTCGCCTTCTAGTAGGTGTTTTTTTGGTGACTGTCATCACTATCTTCTCTTTTTATTCTTTGTTAAGGGAAAGCAAACCCACAACCAAGCTTTTTTAGTACAATGCTTGAAGATTAGTTTAGTTATAAAAAGTGATTTTCAGCAGCATTTCTTCTGTTGCATTGTTCTTGCCAGCTTTTGAAGAGGAGATATTGAACAGTTGGATATTAAAGTACATGACTGGAAAACAAGGTCAGGTCATATTTGAAGCCAGTCACCCGTGTAAATTAATCAGTGTTACCTAAAATTAGTTTGATTTAGAAAATCAAATATATTCTTGCATTTTGGCTTTCTTCCTTTTCCTTTCTCTTTTTCTGTTTCTAGAGCTCTTTGTCATTTGCGTAAGACCGTTATCCTAATCTCAGACAATACTCGCCTACCCTGAAACTTAGTTTACTATAAAACTGAACATAGTTTTTAATTTGTTACCTGAGCACTGACATCGTTTAAGATCTTCACTAGAAGAAGACCATGACAGACCGTGACTCTGTATGACCTGGGTCTAAGCCATGTGCTTTCTTTTATCTTGTTATGTCCCTTCCTTTATCAGAGGCTCTTCCTTCTCTTTGCAGATTAGTGGATACCTCAATCTGCTGGCCAACACCATTGATAACTTCACACACGGCCTGGCAGTAGCAGCCAGCTTCCTGGTCAGCAGAAAGGTAAGGTTACACCAGCTGTGTACTGAACTGGAGAGGCCTCTTCTCAGTTGTGACGCAACATGTAAAAAATCCCCAAAGATATGAGGAGTTCACTCCTATTTTCTGGAAGTTTCCCTATCCTGACACTCTGATGCAGAGCTGCTTCAAACTTGGGACATGGTAGTCATTTGTACTGGCATTAGGGAAGGGTTAGCTCATCTATCCTTTTCTTGAATAGTTCTAGACTCTGAGTAACAAGTCTTAACTTCGAGAAAGGGGCTTGATGTGCTGATCAGTCTCATCTCAGAGCTGGGGGACTGTTCCCTAATTATGTTCTCTCCTCTGCTACAGGTTGGGTTCCTGACTACAATGGCCATTCTCCTGCACGAAATCCCACATGAGGTGAGAGGGGCTTTGTATCCTGCCATCATGAGGGGTTACAAGGGTGCTTCATCTACTAAGAAGAGGACTGGGTCTGGTTAACATTTTCTAGTCCCTTTGAAAGCTGCTCTCTCTGGGAGACTGGCAACATGGGAAATGAGAAGCAGTCCTGAAGCACTGGTCTTGCTACAGATGGCCTTTGTGACTGAGGATGTTCATATTCATTAACTTTCAGATCTTGGTTTTCTTAGGTGGGAGACTTTGCAATCCTACTTAGGGCTGGCTTTGACCGCTGGAGTGCAGCCAAGATGCAGCTTTCCACAGCTCTGGGGGGGATTCTAGGAGCCAGCTTTGCAATATGTGCTCAGTCTCCAAAAGGCGCAGGTAAGGCTCCCTGGAGCCTCTGTAGCAGTGGGGGGGGTTGCCTATCGTCCCCATGTGCATATCTTCTTTCCCTTCTCTGTTCTCTCCCGTGGCTTTGGCTCAGCAATAACAACAGCTTTCTGTATTTGTTCAGGGGAAACAGTAGCCTGGATCCTCCCTTTCACTTCTGGAGGATTTCTGTATATTGCCTTGGTAAATGTTGTGCCTGATCTCCTGGAGGAAAAGAATCCTTGGTAAGTGCTCCCTCCTGTTCTGCTGCAGCAATTCTTACTGCCAGGGAGCAGGGATATAACCCTTCCCCGTGCCTGTTCTGGGAGCACATGAATGCCAGCTTTCCAAATCCCACGGGGAAGGCTGGAATCTAGATAGACTGCTGTGCTAGCTATTGCATTTATGGGACTACAAAGACCCGATAAAACATGAGAACCTTCAGCTGGGTCAGTCCCAAAGATTGTGTTAGCGCGGTACCAGACCAGCTGGAGCAGGTTGCTCAGAAACTTGTCCAGTAAGGTGACCTGTTCCCCACTCTGTCTTGTCAGCTTCTGGCATGTGCTGGCTTAGGGACTGTCTGAACCAGGGTCCCACAGAGGTGTGTGTGTGTCTGATAAGCACACGTGAACCTGTCCTTCACATGCTTCTCTCATCCCTTTTTGACCCTATCCGTTACTTTGGGCTTCTGCCATCTCCCTTTGGCAGCAAGTTTGCATAGTTTCACTGCACTGTGTTAAATGATGCTTCTTATTGTTTTTTAGCCTCTTGCTTATTAATTTTGGTTAGATGCCGCTGTGTGAGTAGAAAAAATTAGTTTTCTTCTCTTTATCATTCAGCATTTCATAGCCTGTTATTGTATCCCACCTCAGTCATCTCTCTTCTACACTGGTATATATATTCTGGTATATTTGGCCTCCCCTCATCTATGTTATTCTAGTTTCTTGTAGCCTGATTAAGTCTGTAGCAGGTCCAAATCCAGCTGTACCCCAGTAAAGGCCCTCTCAGATCTGCTGGCAGAGCTGCCCCTGAATGTTCCCTCCTGTTTCAGTCGTAGTGAGACAGGTAACTCCAGTAGTTTAAATAAGAAGCCTTGGCTCACCTAGTTCACTTTAACTTAAATAGTTAAGGAAGTGCTCAAAAACCAGCTCCACTGTCATATCTCCACGTGGTGGAGAAATATTAATGACCAGTTGGGAGCTTGCTTTTGGGTTGGTAACTTCTTGTACTGACAGAGCTGCTAGCAGAGTATGCAGCAGTGGTAGGTGCATGGTCACTGCAATCCACCATTAACCTGAGAAGGTGCTAAAAGAATGGTAAAATTCATCAGCTTTTAAAAAAAATGTTCATAACTGTAGTTGTTAGCTGGATGAGGTCTCTAAAGTACCTGTGAACATGCTGCACAAGTGCTGGTTCTCTTGTGAGAGAGACAGGAATGAATATATACCTGGGTGGCTGCATGACTGAACCACTTCCAAGTGGATTTTGAAACCTGAAGTTGGGCCTTGCAGCTGAGTGGAACAAATACCTGTCAGTTTATAGACAACTTCTTTGCTTGGGGTGCTGGGGAAGAGTCTTCTCAGCTGTGCTGGCGGCTTCATACAGCTGTTGTGTTCTCGTTGTGGTAGATTTGGAAGGGCAAAGAATAAACCATTTGTGAGCCTCTATGCTGCTGCCTGTTGGGATTGGTCTGTGGCTCTCCCTGATTTTGCTTTTTCTTTCCCAGGAATTCCCTGCAGCAGATTCTGCTCCTGTGTACAGGCATTACAGTCATGGTGCTACTCTCGCTCACAACCGAGTGACCTCTGCGCAGACCTCACGATGCCTCCCAGAGCCACCACAGTGGCTCTGAGCTGTTAAAAAGCAATAAGGAACACTAATGTTACTTCCTACGTGTGTGCGTGCAGATCTGGCTGCTAGTATGAGAAACAGGTGAGAAAGAGGTCTAGAGGTGCAGGACTTCATTCCCTAGCTCTCCTATCCCTGTTCTGCTAAAATCCACACATCAGGGCTTCCATGTTTGGTTTTTTGGGGGTTTGTTTTTTTTTTTGGGTTGTTTCTTTTTTTTTTTATGGAGCAAAAGATAGAGTGAGCAGAAATGAACTGAACAACTGCTCCACACTGAATGGACGATGTTTCATTTGGTTCATTCTGATGGAACTGCACCTCCCAAGCTCTTGTGTGAAAACAACAGAGGCCATTCCTGTAGCTGATGAAGAGGAAGGACTCTTTCTACCACTCCAAGGGCTGGAGACAGAACAGGGATGGCAAAGCAAGAATAAACTAACAGCTTTAGCCAGAACTCCCTACCAATGAGAAGTTACGGTGCTACGGGATAGAGGGGAAAGGACCCTTTCCAACTTGATCTCTGGCTTTTCATTGACATCACTTGTTCCTAAAGGTAGTATTAGCCTCAGCAGTCCACTTCTTCGGTCTGTTTTGTATTTGTGTATGTTGAAATGAAGCCAAAAGCTTGAGGCACTTTAGGATAGGTCCCCATACTTAAATGGCTCAGCTTGGAGATTACTTGCCTCAGCCGTAACCACTCCAATAGCCAGCACAGCCTAACTATTTATCTGAAAAATGGTCAGTAAATGTTCCTCCTGTTGCCATACTACCAGCTCACCTACATCTGGAAGGAAAGCAATGTAGCTGTTGCGACTGAGCTCCCTCTCCTCCTAACCATTAGCTGAACACGGCTCTGAGCCTGCTCTCAAGACCCGACTCCCCCACCATTTGCCGCACACCACGTTTCAGAGCTCTCTTGAGGTGCTGCACCTTATAGCCATGCCTGGCATGGTGCAGCAGCCCTGAGCTGTCCTGGCAGAGGTCTGGGCAGTTTGGGCAACAGCTGAACACTACAGCCTGGTCAGTAGCTGGTAATCCCTGGTTAGCTTTTCTTCTGCTCAGTGTAGACTATTTAAGAACATGCTATAACCAAAAATATAGATGGCAGCCTATTTCTGGGCTTCTTACCTCACAGTGGAGTTAGTCTGTTGGGGATGAATGGGTAAGAAATAACACTGACAGCCCTTAAAGGAAGGGGCACAGCAGCAAAGAATACTGGAGGAGGGTGAAACAGGAAGGGTGAAACCGCTGGTGAAAAGATTTTTAAAAATGAGTCTGGAAAAGCTGTGTGCTAAGGAGAGAAAGGGATACAAAAGGGGACAATAAGTATGCTTTAAAAAGATTTTTCTGTTGTTTGATGCTTGGGATAAGATTTTTGGCAATTTGAGGCCAATAAAAATAAATGGCATTCCTAGTGCTTTGCCCACATCCCAGCTCATGGGGCTGGCCAGGCCATCGTTCTGCAGGAATGTTTTGTTGCTACAGAGATGTGCACAATTACTAGATCATCCCTTCTGCAGGGCTCTTTATTGCTTTGCTTAAATCTGTTTAAAAGCAGGTCTAATTGAACTAGCAGAGTCATTGGACACAAAACAGGTGCCACAAGGTGAATTGCCCCAACTCAGCTGTGTCTTTAAACAGCTTTTGTAAATCAGCAGAGCTGTCCCGTCTGCGCAGGGCCTTATCGAGAGGGCGATTTGGGTCAGAGCAACGAGGCAGGTATGCTGCCCACTGCAGAGGCATTTACCTCCCTAAGAGATTCCTGAACTGTTGACACAGATCTTTTTTTATGACAGCGCCTGTCCTACTTTTCAGAGAGTGCTGGAGAGCTCAAGCTTGCAGTTCTCTCTGCCCAGGAACTGCTGTCTAAATTATTTTTTCAGCTTTCCTTACCCCAGGCTTACATCAGTAACCAGTTTCACTGCAACAACAAGGGAGGCTTAGTGCAATTTTTTTATTGCTCTTTACAAAGTTGCCTTCCTTTGCCAACTACTCCCTCTATCGTTGTCACAAAGCCTGAAGGTAGCATCCACTTCCTGCTTTCCTGGAAGGAGGAGTAATGTGATTAGTCTGCAGGGACGGGGGGAGTGTGCTCTGGGTGGTCTAGCTTTGGGGTGGTTCTTCCCCCTGCCCCTCCCCAGGGACTGAAGCTAAGCAGAGCCTGTACCAGGGCTCTGGAGGAAGTGGATTTGTGCAGAAAGATGTGCCTGCTGTTCCCCAAGATCTTTCTCCAGATGAGGCTGGTATTTAAGTTGAGGCATTGCCAGGTCAGTGCCCATGAGTTGGTGGTGTTGCATCAGCACAGAGCCTTGCCAAGACTGAAAACCACAGTCAGGATTTTGTGCTCAGCATTCAGGAATGTGAAGTGGATGACACTGAAGAAATAATTTCCGAGTTGTTTTTCTTGGCTGCTGCCACAGGGCTGGACTGTCTGTGGTTCTTGGGAAGATACCCTGGAGGTAGCACAGGGCTTGCAGGGGGGAGGCGCTTGTTAGTGTTCCACTGCATCAGCCCTGGGGCTGAGGATGGAGAGCCTTGGGAGGAAATGGAGCATCACTCCACCAGATGTGTCACTTTTGGAAATGCAGAGAGAATCTTATTTTCTAGCTCTATTTTTTCAGCTGCTCTTATGCATTTTCACCCTTCATCTGTATTGGTCTGCTCTGCTTAGAGACAATAGAGATGAAATAAATGGTTTTCCTTGTGGGCTTGTGTTGTGTTTTTTTTTATAGTTTGTTGTTGAAGCTACTACTTTTAATTTAATTACAAATTCAATTCAAATTTCGTTTGAATTACAGAGGGCTCTGTTTTGCCCTCCTTTCTACTCCTCAGACTTTCACAATTGAAAGGAAAAGTTCTAATCCAGTTTCCTGTTCATGCTGCCGTGGCACTGTTGGCCAAGAGTGGTGTGGTCTGATCGTAATTCTTGGCTGCTGGTCTGGGTTCCCTGAAAAGCATCACCAAGTGCGTTGCTCCTCTTTGAGGAGAGAGCTCGCATGGTAACTGACTATCCAGAGAGTTCTGCAGCCATACTTTGTTGCGATCAGTGGGGGGGGTTTGTTTGTTTGATTTATTTTTGGTTTTTTGTTGGTTGGTTTGGTTGGTTGGTTTTTAAATCTAAAACCTCAAGGCCTATCTGGTATGGATTAACACTGCACTGGGTACCTGCTATGTGGGACAAAGGCACACTCATCAGACCTTATGTGTAGGAATTGCCCAGAAAGGACTAGGGGGATTTTCTCTACCCTTCAAAAACAAGGGTTCAGAGCATGTCTTGTGCCACTATTCATTTGAAAGATTTTCAGCTTAAGAATGCTGAATGGTCGTATTGCTCTCGGTTCTTACTGGAAGTCTTAAGAAGAAGGAAAACCATAACGCAGGAGCTGGAAGAAGGTGGAGACAGGTGGGTGATCAAGGACATGTTTTCATGGTCTGGGGGCTTTGCCAGCAGTGCAAATTTTGGAATCTCTGTCCCTGGCTTTGCACTCTTTGGCTATGCTGGCACCACTGCCTGTGGGGCTGTGCTGTGAGCCTCCCTCCCCCAGCCCTTTTTCCTCCTCAAATGTAATTAAAAATAACATGGATTAATCAGCTGCCTGGTTCACAGGCTCCATAAAGAGTGGCTCTGACACAGCTGCAGTGGCACAGAGGGGAGAACAATGGGATGGAGTCTAACACGTGAGAACTTTCTAAGGTGATGGTCTTGCCAAAGCCCCTGTTTTCTGAAACTGTAGCCTGAGGAAGTGATGTAGAGAGTAGGATGATATAATAGGATTGCAGATTTTGGAAATGTGACTATTCAGATCTTTGCAGAAAAGAGCTGTTATAATTGAGGGATTTTTCCATGTTATCTAGAGCAGCGATTGTATTTGAAAATTATTCTTGATGTGGAAAACTTAATTTAGCTGGTATATGTATGAAAATTCTTTTGACAGCAGCCCTTTCAATTTGTCTGCCTTGAAGGCACTAATGTGCAGCTGCATGGATGGTGATCGCATCTGTCCAGTGGGGACAGCTGAAGAGGATCATGCTGAAACTGTGGTTAAAACGAGCTTCAGCTGTGGTTCATCTGCATGTTTCCACCAGACACGGTGCTCTGGGGAGAGAAGTAGTGCTCTGCTCCGGGCAGGGGCCCCGGGAGAGGTGCTGGGGGACATTGAGGTTGCACTCGCTGTGGGTGAGAGTGCAAGAAGGGATGGGGGAGGAAGACCTGAATCTCCTGCATTAGAACAGTTGCTCCTGGAAGACAATTTTAAGTACTTTTAACAAAAAACAAACAAACAAACAAAAAAAAAAACCCCAAACCTGAGGATTTAAAAACTGGCCATTAAGTTTGTAATTTAGAGTTACCCTATCACGACGTCATTTTATCTGGAAGCGGGGAGTGAGAGGGCAGCGCCCTAACACCTGCCTTTGATAGGGCTGCAGCTGGAGGAGAGTCCCATAGACCAAGCAGGATCCAAAGGGCTTTTGTGGCATTCTTTCGGTGGATTTTTTTGTAAACGTTGCATTTAACTGACGGCTTGGATTTAGCCAGCTTCTCATTGCATGATCAGAGCGACGTGTTTCAGCTCTCCAGGCCTGAATTTCCCACTAACGGATAATGAAGGGTGGAGGACAAACCCCCATCCAAGAGCCGCTGCCAGTGGCTGTATTTCACCCACGTTTTAAAAAAACCGCTGGATGCCGTGATGTCCCAGTGCCACCGGGGCTGGTCCCTGCTCCTCTGTCCCCGGCCAGCCCCTCT